>NC_138150.1:11671655-11839155 GCF_964199315.1 Orbicella franksi
ATGGACTGTTGATTTTAGTCTGTGGTTCAAAAATTCTGGTCACGTGATAACTTTTTTTGCAGTGCTGTGGTTTGCAAAACACTGATCACATGATGCCATTTTGGTTGTTCCCGTGGCTGCGAAAAGTGGACTGCCTGTGTCATCTTTTTCCCACCTTTGTCAAAGTCCAGAGGAAGGAAAGATTTCCTCTGCGCAATTTAAGATCTTTTATGAAGACAACCTCAAAAGGTGCAAAATACACTGAATGAAAAAAGAAAGGTTTGAACTAATTACTTATCAGGAATTCGCCTGTGAGGTGTTAGGCACAGTTCAGACGCCAAACTTTCCATGAGCGGAACTAAATACATTGAATTAGGCACATAAAAAGTTCAGCGTTTGAATCAATTAAGAACAGCTATTTGAATTTGGAACAACCCAGCCATTCTTCCTGCCTAACTCAGGTGGGGATTTTGGCTTTGGAATGGCTTTGATTCAGACGTCGAACTTTTCATCAGCCAAACCTAATGCATAAATTATTATAATGTATTTTACAAGCAGTTTTCACTTTCCCTGAAAATCACTGATATTTCGATGTGATTTGGTTTAACTAAATAAAGTTTGGCGAATTTAGTTCGACGTCTGAATCAACAGGTGTACTTTTGATAATTTGGGTTGGTCCAAATTTGAATTAAGTTCGGCTCATGAAAAGTTCGGCATCTGAACTGGGCCTTATAAACCATAGGGGCATTTTCGGAAGGAAAAACTCCAAGAGATGTCTGCATTCAATACAGAGGTGACAAAGACACATTTGTTAACTTGACCTGCAACGAAGATCTTATTGATGCTTGCAGGTGTTTACAGCCAGTGGACAAGTCTGAGGACTTGTATAGACTATCAGTTAGAGTGCATGCTACTGCCAGGCAGTACATGTTAGAACTGAAAGGACGATTGTGAACGAGCCGGTAAAGGGACGATGTGTTTCACCAACACCACGAAAACTTAAGGTTTACATGTAAACAAAATTAAAAGTTCAGGTTACAAATATTCCCTTGATGTCATCATTTTCTTTACAGTAAATGGGAAGCCCCATAGGAAAAATGATTCAGTTCCGTAGAAACAATGAGGATATCAACAATCCAATTTAAACTTATCATTGCCGCTGTTTACCTTACCATTTGCAATCAGAGTTATCCTACCGCACATTATGTCAACGCATATGCAACAAGCGCTTCAAAGAAAATGCCAACCCTTTATTATATGTCTCTGAATTATAATTCTAGTTGAATAAAGTCCATTAAAAAAAGCAAACAAACAACAACTAAGGAATCTGAACTTTAAAAACTCGCAGACAGCTGGTGCCAGACAGTCTGAACTGAAATTATACATTACACTAGTTATTTTTGTTTTATTTTTTTTATTTTTTGTTTACAAGAATGTCTGATTTTGGGGCTGAGGCTGAACGTTGTTAATAGTTCTTTGCGATTTGAACCTGAAAACGTTCTTAACATGTTCTTAAAGTTGTTTGGTATTGTAATTCAATAAATCAATGCAGACATGACCAGGAAACCTATCAAAGTGCACTGTTTGTTGTGATGTGGTATCAAGTTGATTGTTACTGTACATCAGCTTGCTCTGATGCCGTGAGCAAGACTTTTTTTACCTTTATATATTTATACTACTCACAAAAAACTAAATAAGCAATATAAAGACGTTCTTAACTGACTCTCAGCCTGGGCATGTTCTTAGTATGTTAGTAAAAATTTTGGTTTATCTCAGCCTGAACGTTTCTATAAAAAAAGGTTCTTATAAGAAAAAGAGTGTATAACAACAACGTAAACAAGCGTGCATAAGGTTTTACCTTTCAGTCTCTTTTCATTTCTGCAAACAATAAACTACACATAGTAGGTACTTAAAAAGTAGTGAAAATCAAATAGCCTCTTCAACTCGCAGTTTTCTCTTTAGCTTCCGCTCGCGGGAACAACCAAAGTGGCATCACGTGATCAGTGTTTTGCAAACCGCAGAGCCACAAAAATATTGTCACATGACCAGAATATTTGAACTGCAGACTAAACCAATGGTCCGTGAAGCAGGCCAAAATAAAGCGCTTGCCCACAGACGTCTGAGATGGATAGTATTAACTGTGGAGGATTTGAAACATCTTGAATGCAAGGGGGTGGCCCAGTAGAAAGACAAAATAAGGGGTCTGTGAACTTCTTTCGAGAAACTGAATTCCCTGTTTCTCCACGAACAGAAAATTTCCATTGGGTAAAAGGTGCATGATTAATATGTCATGCACCTGGCATGGTATTTGAAGTGGTTGTCGGCACTTTATATAGGAGTGCATGCTGCCAAATTTGCATGACCGTAAAATTTATGTTACACTGTTGATTACCCTGTGAACAAGTTATAAGGGAACATATGAAAAATAAAATAATTTGCCAGAGAAAATGGCTGTCCACAGGACACCTGGACACCCGCCTGGCTAAAAGTCTGTTTCCCTGCAAGTTCATTGTTTCTTTCCTGCAAATAAAGTTTCCAAAATATAATGTTTTTCCCAGACTGATAAAAAAAAAGCTTCATAGCCTGCAGAAGTCAGATGGTTCCAATTTCCCCTTTGTTTTGCTCTTTTTTGCTTTGAACAATAATTGTGTGACAACATACTCCAACACACACATGACACTGTATGGTTGTTGTTTGGTATTTCAAACCTTTTAGATTTAATTTAAGGAGATAGTGACAAGGTGATTACTTAGGGGAGAGGACTAAAAAGCGTTCTTTTTTCCCAAGGAAGTTCTCAGACATTCAATTTTTTGCCACTTTGCGGCTGCTCGCATGCTCCACACTTGCTCTCACATGCTCACATCGCTCTCATGCTCAAAGACAAATAACTCATGAAGAAAAAAAATATCTGTGGACAGAGTACAATAAAGCATATGTTCACTGCTCCTTTAAGAACTTTAAAAGGCAAATCTTCAACATTCTTAAAGTGATTCATTCAATGTGCTCCTCTCCCCTCCTCTTCCTGTCCACACTACATGCTACTTCCCCAGGGCCATTCGGACATAGACATCCCACAGAGAAACATGTGCTCGATTGTTTTACATGTTTGAATAATTTGTCAGGTTATTCATGTAGTCAGTAAAGAACTCAGGATAAAGTTTTCACACTCTAATTTGTAACTTTAGCAAGAATGCATTTTACCCCCACCCACTTAGCTAACGCCAAAAATAAATGAAACAATGACATTTTACCATTTCCTTTGAAACCAACCTTTCAAATTTTCAAAGACAGCCTCTTAGAAAGTCATTACTAACTTTGAGTGTATATTTTCTGTTTGTTGCTTAGATCTTTAAAGCCTACCAACAAATGGTTACAGGTAGTACACCAAAAGCACACAATCAAGGACAGGAAAAAAATTCAGAAAAAAGCCGTTCGAAAGCCAGAGATGAGATGCCTTCAGTTTGTACTTCAACCAATGAAACTACCAGTGATAATGTGAGTTGTTACATATGCATGGCTGTACATACCAGTGAAGCAAGGGGTGAAAGGTTTTTTTTTATGGATGGATTTGGCATGTATATTTGCGACTTTTGCATCAAATTGAATGAATTTGTGGATTTCAAAAATACAGCAGATTGCAGATCAGCTGTGAATTTTATCACCACTCACATCCACGAATTGCTCTCACATGGGTACCTGAAGGCAAACGAAAACGGGGTCGACCGCGTGAGACTTGGAGAAGGACTGTAGAAAGGGAGCTGGAAAAGGAAGGTTTAAGAACATGGGCAGCAGCAGCATCGGCTGCGGAGGACAGAACAGCCTGGAGGCAGAGAGCTTACGGCCCAATTCTCCACTTGGAGAACGGATAAATGATGATTTGCGACTTTTGCATCAAATTAAATGAATTTGTGGATTTCAAAAATACAGCAGATTGCAGATCAGCTGTGAATTTTGTCCCAAAATCTGTAGTCTACCTGTCATAAAGTTCAGACTGTGGGTCCTAAATGAGGTTCTGATCATAGATCTTCGGTTGACCCTGGCCAGCCTTGGTTGATATGTTGGTGTTTTATCCACTATTAATACAATTCAAATGGCAATGTTGCCTTCTGTGAAGGCAACATTTGTTGATAGAGAGCTAAAATATGTTATCTTCAGTTGATAGAACTTTTCAGTATGTTGGCTCAGCCACTGATTTCAGTTTTATCAAATCCTTCACTGGAAATGTATTTAGCAAAAGAAGAGCACCACATGAAGTTTATTCTTTCAAACCATACATGTGCATCTGTCCACATGTCACCTCTTTTTTCTGTCAAACATTTGTATATTCATATGTCGGTTTAAATATTCCAATAAATGGAATCATTTATTTTTTAACACTTCTTGTTTTAATTAATGACTGCAAGGGAAATATCCACAGATACCAGGATTCCAATGTGATACATGTGCCTCTATCAGTGGTCTTCAACACTGTGTAAAATCAGTTGCTAATTAGGTAGAGGTGGGGTATGAGGTGTTTGGCATCTTGTGTCAGTGGAGTCTAGAATATCAAAAGGATCTAGCAGAGAGCATCAGCTATATGACTATCTTGGTGCCTTCAGTAAGGCTTAACAGCCACCAGAACTTCTGAATTGTGAATTGTCGGCTACAGTGTCAATTCAGTTTGATTTCAAAAATGCCCAAGGTTATAGAGGAAGTTTTTATGCACCTCTTTTTTTGCTCTCTGTAGGGTGCTGCACTAGGGATGCTATCTACTTCAAATTTTATTGAAAGAATTGCATTATTTTAAAAGACCTGATGATTTTTTTCAGTGTATTTGGAACCTAAATTTGCCATGAACCTAACTGATGACATGCAGGAGCCTAATTATTAGCATGTAGTTCAGATAGTACTCTTACACATGCATGAAGCAGCAAAGATAAATCAATACTACATCACTTGCAGGCTGGTCCATCAGTTGTCATGCCTGTAGACCCATCAGGTGTACCTCCAGTGGTCACTTCACTTGAAGTAGAAACATCAGCCTGTACTGACCAGGTGGAAGCCACTTGCAGTGCAAGTACAAGCTCAGCATCAAGTCCTTCTCTTGCCAGGTGCGCAATGAGAGAAATCATCACTACATGTATACCCCAAGATTATAGCATTTATTGATTGCTTAATTATGCATTTGACACATTCACTGAACTTGGTTATTTTAAAACATTTGGGATGACGGTTGGCTGCATCTACAGTGTAGTGTCATATTGTTTGAGCTGACATTGTAAGATATGTCCTAAATTAACTAACTACAGTGCATGTATGATCCAACAACAAGACATTTTATGATGATCTTCTTTTATGATTATTCTCCTTTCATGCCAATTGCATCTCAAGTGTATTCTTTGTCAGTTAAAAGAATACTCAAGAATTAAGCACAATATTTTGTACTTTAGTTCCTCTCAACCAAAGGAAGATATCAAAACCAGTGAGAGCAAAGGGCTTATTCCTGGCAAGTCAGCTGATTGTTACAATGGAGCTGTTCTTGATAGATATTCTTGGTCACAAACCATAAAAGATATTGAAGTAAAAATTCCAGTGCCAAGTTCAGTAATAAAGGGTCGTGATGTTGGTGTGGAAATTAAGAGTTCCCATTTGAAAGTTTGGTTAAAAAGAGGTGCCTCTTCTGAGTCAGGTACAGTACTTTAGTGTCAAGGCTAGGTTATTGTCGTTCGCATCTCAAATGCCTGCTGATATAAATGAATAAATTATAAACAATGGAAATTTTTTTCTGTCTATGTACTACTAAACAGGTGATGCTATCCAGTCTTATTTCCAAAAAGTGTCACTTCCAGAAGATTGCCTATAAAAATGTAGAGTTTTAAGTCAAGTTCTTGCCAGTGTAAGCAATCTTGCCTTTTATCCCCCCCCCCCTGCTCCCCCCTACTGTCAAACTATCATTTCTGATTCTGAGTGTGACTGATACTTGAATATTACTGAACTGTCCTTGAAAAGTCCTTGTCTTGGAGAAGAGGTCATCTGTATTCCAGCATAGGAGTGACTGTGTTGTTAACATTGAAAACAGATCTCTATAATGGTGCATAACGATATATTTTCACCTTTTCCTGAAGCAATATTTTTTTTACTTTGTTACTCTCAGGGGACAATGTTCTTATTGATGGAAAACTTCAGTGGTCAGTAAAATGTGAAGATTCCATGTGGTTACTTGAAGGTGGTAAGCATATCATTGTTAATTTGGACAAAACAGAGGAAAGGTTTTGGACAGCTGTTCTTGAAGGAGATGCAGAAATAGACAAGACCAAGGTTGATACAACTCGAGACATCAGTGATTTTGATGAACAAACACAGAGTGATTTTCAGCATGTAATGTACGACCACCATCAAAAGCTGCAAGGAAAACCAACCAGTCAGGAAATGGTAAGTGTTCAAAGTGTTTTAGAGTAATGCACTGTTTCTTTAGAAGACTATGTTTGACTTGCATCCACAGACGTGCAAATCCAGTAGAGCTAATTTTTTCCTTGGCCAGCAAGGATCACCTTTTAGAAAAGGATAACTATTGGGGAAGAAGGTTATCCTTCACGTCCCAGGGACAACTTCTCCCCGTTGAAATAGGCCTGCACTTGTAGCTGTCAGTTTGCAGTCAAGTGGTCAACTAAATTACATACTTAGGTTAGTGGGCAATTCTGCTCTTTGTTGACTGTGATTATCTTCTCTTGACTCAGAAAACTCATGAGCTTCTGAAGCAAGCATGGAATGCCAAGGGATCACCTTTTGCTGGCACAGAGTTTGATCCATCAAAAGTCAATATATCACCAAGCTATGGGTGAATGCTGTTTGTTACTCTAATGTGTAATGTCCCAGTCATTGTTATGGTAAGTTAAATGCTTGTGTTAAAGAATAAAAAGAGGACAAGCTACTCTACATGTAGTTTTGTAGATTTTTGAGAACTGCGTGTATATCCAAGCAGACAAATATAAATGGAACTAGATACTAAGCTTTAAAACGTTGCCTGTCAATTTGCAAGACTTGGTTTTGTATCTCAGTTGTGTGTTTGTCGTAGAAAATTTCGGAAAGTTTACCAGTTATGTCAGTGCCTCAGAGATTGGATTAAGCTGGAAAACCATTTAAATTGGAGACAGTTTGCCTACTGTTGTACGTTATATTTATTAACAGAAACAAACTTCGCCCATTAAATTTAAAAGTCAAACAAAAAAAACTCGCGTATTTGCCTGGTTTGTTGTTTTGTTGAGTTAGTCGGTAACTGGACGGAGACCGTCAATGCACACGCTTGTAATTCTGTGCTTTTATTTGAAGGTGCAAAATTGGTTAGATAATAAATTTTTCATTAAATTGCTGTGTGTAGTATTGTTGTAAATTTATAATCGTTTCTTGAATGGCGACTAATCACAGGCTATTTTCGACTCAGATTTACTGAAAGGAGGGTTTGTATTAATTACTCTCAAATTTTCCTTAGCTTTCCAATGTGTGTGCGTAAGCCAATTTAAACAAGAAGCCGCTTTTATTAAACTTATGAAACCTGACATTGGAACAAACTGTATGTGGAGCGTTACCTCACGGTACACTGATTTTCTCGTCAGATGATAGCTAATCACTCAGCGTCCATCAATACAAGTCAATTATTCTGTCGATCGTCAGCTTAATTTAAAATTTTTATCATTTATGTTCATTTCTTGCCCATTTCTCGCTTTTTCGATATAAACAAAACTATCGAAAAGGTTTTACGGAACCCTGCAAGTCGCGAAAACAGCGCGTCGCTTATAGTTGTAAAATAAAATCATAAGGGTTGCGTGGGAATTCCACGGAAAAATTCCGTGAAAAAAATAAAGAGGTGAGATAAGAATTCTGCTATTACAAGACTGCTCAACAATGCTTTGAGTTCTAAGTTTTAATAACTGAACCCAGCAAAGTGTTACGTTACATCATCTACATCGCCTCATGCAAACACGACTACACTAACAAAGAATTACTTTCAATTATCGTCGGTCAACTAAACTAAGTTCCTCTGATACATTGAAACAGTTTCAGTAACAGAACTTATCTCATGAATAACTATGTATGACAGTTTACGTTTGTCACGAGAAGTTAAGTTGCAAGCTTAGTTAATTGTTTTGATTTAAATATTGCAGGAGAGGTTAGCCATGAGTCCTTTTACTGTGAACAGTTCACACTGTAGAATGCATACTGAGGGCGTTTTCATTATTTTCAGCATCCTTATATTGTTCCAGCTTTTCACGGTACTTGTTAAACAAAGCTTGCACTTCACTTATCATTTCCTTTTCCAGTTGATCAAGTGGTGTCTTCTCCTCAGGTTCTGTCATAGGTATGTCCTCTGTAAGCTTTTTTCCTGCAATACAAAAATTTGATTCAAAAGTTGCATATTTACTTGGCGTGGATAGTCCCGATAACGGTTCGGTGATCTATTCTAAAAGGCAATTCTCCAATAAGTTTTATCTTAATTAAGTTTAAATGATTGAATGGGCAAAATGCTGCCGTCCTGTACTGTTTCTAGCTGCATACAATAAAGCTATCTGTTTCAGTTTACAAAGATTTAGCAACTATATTTAAATTTAACTAACTCGTGGATTTTAGACTAAGTTTTGTGATGTCAACTAAAACCTCTATACAGTTTCTCGCAACTTTTCGTCGATTCCTTTGTTCTTATTGCCCCTACTGAGCAAGGGCGTAGCCAGGGGGGTCCTGGGGAGCCCGTGACCCCCCCTTTTGTACGTCTTAAAGTAAACAACCTACAACAGGTGTCGAAAACGCCATGACAATCTGGTGAGTACCCTCACTTTGAAACAGTGTGACCCCCCTTTGAAAAATTCTGGCTACGCCCCTGCTGAGCAGTTACGTCGAGGTATATAATTGGAGTTTCGCAGGTTTCGTAGTTGAATTTGCGGTAAAAGATCGAAAATCGCCTAGCGACCAGAAATGCTGTTAAAGTCTAACGTTCCCTTGTGAAAAGGGATCATGTACTAAGGCACGTCACGGATGTGAATAAAGTTAATACGCGGTCTTTTTCTGAGGTTTCCTCATCGATTCACTGCTCGCTTTCACGACAATGTTATTGTCGTGAAAGCGGACAATGACATGAGCGAGCATCATGACTAATGTCATGACGTTTAGCAGAAAACCCGCGAAAAATCACTCTTTCTTAGAAATTCGAAAGGTACCAGTCAGTGTTAACTAAATAAAGCACACGTAGATCTATAGCAGTGCACTGTATCATTTTTCATCTATTACTTTCTTACCAGATTAGCTCACCTTAAATGCGTATTTTTTTTTTAGAATTCTGAGCATTTACAGGCGGCAATAAGGGCTCTTACAAGCGGTAAATTTTACCGGTTACCGCCTGATAAGGAGAACCCTGCAGTGACCGCTTTTTCGCTTCAGTAGCAGGAAGAAAAAGACATCTGCTGGACCAGGGTATAATAATAATAAGAAAATAAATGAAATGACTTGCCTTCCTTCCACGTACATCGGCCCGGTCTGAAGTAAAACAGCTCGGCCAATAAGCCAACTAAGAAAATGACGGCCACTAACGCCAGGCAGGTGTACAGTGAAGGAAAAAACAGATCACCAGTTGGATCAAAGATACTCTGAGAGTTCTGTACCGCCTCATCTCCTCCTCCCTGCAAACAGCAAACAAGACAGTTACATCGCTATCTTCAAAACTAATTGACACGAGATTTACTCTATGCTGACAAAATCATCTGTTTTGATTGTCGTGACTTCCGGAATTCTCTATTTTCCAATTGCCCATAATTCACTCTGTTTGCCCCCCAAAACTATTGTTGTGACGGAAATGCTCTTGGGAATATGTAGACCTCCCAAGAGAATTCCACAACAATAGTTTATGCAAAATTTGGGGGGGCGAACAGAGTGAATTATGGGCAATTGGAAAATAGAGAATAGCTTTTTGCTTGAACATTTCAACTGAAAGCCGGTTTAATTTCCCAGTACAACAGAATTACAGTTAAACAATTATGGACTGACGGACGGACGGACGGACGGACGGACTGACTGACTGATTGACAGACTGACGAACTGACTGACGGACGGAATGATGAACAAACTGACCGACGGACGGACGGACTGTCTGACTGACTTAAACAGATAAACATATATTCACCTTTAGTGTTTTAGTAAGTTCCTTTCTTGTGAAGTCATAGAGCAGGTACTTGTCTTCGGCAATCAAATTTCTAAAGCACTTTTCTAGATGACTATCGTTCACTACAGCGCCATAGGAAAGCGTATCCTCTTTAAGGATTTGGTCTGTTTTGAACTCACTGTTTGGAAACAAGCTGTCCGTATAGTGACTTATTTGGTAATTGTCCAAGAGAACACCTGAAGTAGTGCAGCAGAACTAGTTAGAACGAAGTATTTAATCAATCCGCCTTAATCATCTCCCTCAGTAAATTAACAAGATTGTACACACCAATGAAGTCGTGTTATTTAAAATAATCATCTATATCAGGTAAACAAAAGCGGCTTGCATATGACATAAACAGTCGTCTGCGACCACAACCATTGATGCTACTCTGTATAAAGCTGTTCTTATACCTAACTGTACACCTTCGGTTTCGGTACCCGGCATAGCAAGACTAAACGTGCCTAACACACACGGCCAAAGAGAACTAAATTAGGTATTTCATGCACCGTACCCAGAGTGGGCCAAAAGTCCGGTCGTATTAGGTTATTGACTTGATATCACAGGTTACGAGTACATTTAGGCTCGGCATCTGATTGGCTTATTGGAGAACTGGGTGCGGTAATTACAACTAGCAGTCCAGCACGTTACCTTCAATGTCTCCTTTACCCAAGGCTTGTCTCATTTCCTCAACGGAATTGTAGACTGAAAAGGAAAGGCTTTAACTTATGAACGATTTAAAATTACTGGGAATCAAAGCCAAACAAAATGAATAGTACAATAATGAAAACAAAACTAAGCATAATATACATTAAAGCTATACTAGACACGGACTTAAGTTTCTCTTGTTACAGGGGAATCGGAGGTAGCCGCTTAATAGGAGCTCGTCAAGATTTCGTATTAAATTTTGGTTGGCCGCTTAATAGGGGTAAAGACAATAGAAAAACTCTAAACGAGATGACCAAACGGTGACCGCGGCCGCTCACAGTAATAGAGGTGGCTGGTCAATAGGGGTTTTATTTACAGTATTTTACAACAATTTCGGGACTTATAACTGGCGACTTTATAAGGCACGGCCGGTTAATAGAGGTTAGTCTGTATTTCGAAATTCTTTCGTCTTAACATGTCGCATAGTGCATGCAGACTTGTGAAATATTGAGTGTTGCAGCAAATTGTATTTACCTTTGTACGTGTGGTATTTATGCAAGTAAACTGTTCAGCCTGAGTAAAACATGTTTTAAAACTTTTCTTTCATCACTTACGTGTCACATCAGCTTGTTGTTGCATTCCTATTGCCAATTCTATCGAGCGTTTTAGAACGCCCACCTGAAAAAGGCACACAGAAATAGACAATTATTATCGTACGCAGATGCGCACTGAATTAGCCAATCAGAGGCCGTGTCTGCTATCCTGATATCCTTCGATATCAAGTCAGTGATCTGTTATACCAGATTTATCTCCCCATTATGGTAAATTGAAATACCTTATTCCACAACTATAGCTAAGTTTTATGAGAGGGTCAATAGTTAGCTAAAATCGGCCAATCAGGTTGCTCTATTGCCAGTCCAAATTTTTCTAAGTATTGGACCGGAAACTGTGCCAAATGTTCCTGTGAGATCATTCTTAAAAGTGCTCTTGTACCTTCATGGCTTAATTTTCTAACGGAATTAATTTCCACGTTAAAGATTCTTTTTCTTTAAACTTTCTTTGTCTTTTTTTGGAAAACGTCAAACGTAAGAGGACGTCAAGTTGGCTGTCGATGAGAACTGGAATTTGGATACGAGTAATACCGAATAATTCGTGCATACTAGTAATTCGTGTAATTTCGTATATACGAGTAATTCATGTCTTGGTGCGATTCATCGGCATAACAGGCTCGTGTGGTCTCGCCAAGGGTATTTTAGATTATCCACTTCTCGCCAACCATAGCTCGGCCAAATTCGTCTGATGTAGTAGGTTTCAATAACTAGAATATAACAGATATAAACTATTCTTTTATTCTGGTTTCTATTCTGGCTATCATCAGAAAAGAAATGTAAGGTCAGCTTGGGATATTCCATTTTTCGTCACCCTACCCCTGTGAAAACGGACGTTAAATTTTGTTAATAGTAATGGTTTGATTAAACCATTCATGTATGTGGATTAAATAACTACCTTTGATCCTGGAAGGCTTTTTTTGGTGTCCAAGCTTATTGTTGTCAGTGATGTTGTTAACGTAGCGGTGAATATTGAACAAATGCAGATTCCAACTAAAATCCAGACCACTGCAAAGGTTCGTCCAAGGACTGATATGGGTGCACGGTCACCATATCTGCATGTTTTAAACAGGAAATAAAAATTAAAGCTTTTAGTGCATACGCTTTCAACAAAGGTGGTATAGACCATTAAGATGATTCCTTAGAAATAACACTTGACGTTAGATTTTTTTCAATTGTTTTGTGGTGGTTCCTAATAATGCAGGTATTCGAAATGTGCGATAAAGAACATATGGCACGGTGTTCGTTTAAGAGTCATAACTTGTCAAAGGTGCATCAAAAATCTGTGCAATGGTACCCATTAAGTGCGTTTTTCTTTTTCTGAATGCCGCTTACGCTTCGGCTAAACACATGGAGTTAATATTAAAAAGTCTCAATAGATACATTGCATCGTCTTAAAGGAACAATTTGATATGTGTTTCTTGGCAAATACCTACATCTTGGACCAGAGTTGACAAAAAGTCTTTCTAGCGTGCGTCTTCTAGGGGTGGTAAGGTTCAGGTCACGAGTGAAAGGGTAAGTAAACATTTTTGGCAGTGATTTTGTTACCTGACGTTAAAATTTTTTCTTACTCATTCATTGGAAAGGCAATGAATTATAGACTAATTTAATGCAATAAAAAAGGTACCTTACGGTGCTTGTTTAAGAGAAAACAAGCATTTATTTCGCTGTCGAGCTTAACTTGATGGAAATCTCTTACGTTGTGTGTGTGCACGCGCTCATGTGCGCGCGCTAATAACGCGAAAATCGTGCGCAGTAGGGATGCGCAATGCAATACTAAGAAATCACCTTAAAAAAAACTTGTTACTATTCTCCAATAAAAAAGTGCTTGACCGAGCTGTGATCAGTTGTCAAGCAAGCAAAGCAACGATAGTTTGAAAGAAATGTAGGAGAGTGTATCTCTGTATCAGCGACTTCATTTGTGATTTTGTACTACTACTAGTTACTAAACTAAGGGG
This sequence comes from Orbicella franksi, assembly GCF_964199315.1. Taxonomy (NCBI): domain Eukaryota; kingdom Metazoa; phylum Cnidaria; class Anthozoa; order Scleractinia; family Merulinidae; genus Orbicella; species Orbicella franksi. Next base: position 11,685,014 of record NC_138150.1, read on the forward strand.
AAACTGCTATAGGGATTGTGCTGAATTTATGACTTAGCATCTTTAGTGACCCACGAAACGCAGTCAGAGTAGAACGAAATGCAGTCAGATTAGAACAGCAGGCTAAAGATACTGAAGATATTATGTGAATTGCTGACAGCTCCCTGTAACAAGCTTTCGGCGATTTTGGCAAAGTCGCAAAACCTCATGCACGCCGGCAACTCAGCATCCGATGATAACAATTGGGTGTTCTAATATAGTAATTTTTCCTTAAAACTACCAAGCCTCGCGCGAACTACCTTGAAATGTAAAACTACCCGGGACTATTATCGTTATAGGAGCTAGAACGTATTACCCCACTGTTGTCATGGAGACAAACGCCCACCAAAATCCTTCCCAGGAGCCTCTGAAAAAATCGCGAGGGAATTCTTTTTCGTTGAACCAAGTATCCTGAAACAGAATAAGTCAAAAGTGTATTAACCACAAACTTGACTCTCCTAACTTCCATTTTTAACACTTTTCTGACCAAAGCACCTGCGATACAACAGTGAACTTATCAGAAAAAGTAAGCTCCCCTAAACTAACATGGTGATAGCCTCCTGTTGGTTTTTACTTCCACAGTTATTGACAAACTCAGTAATTATGACCTGTGAAGTGCAGCAATAGAAAATCTTAGTGGGATACATTTTGGAAGAAATGCCATCCTATGTTATAATATTTGCGCCTTAAAAATCCCCCTTAATCTTCATTCCTAAATGTTTTTAAAGGTTAGTACTCCAGCACACAATAAATAAGAGAGAATTAGAAGAATCGTGCAATGCCACTCACCAAAAGCCACAGAAAAACGCCCGCCAAAATTGAAAGCAGGATAGTCAGAATCAACACTGGCCAAGCTTCAAATACAGACATCAAGAGCTTCTTTGGGTAACTCTCCCGCTTTCCTTTAGGAACAACAAACGCTATACTGGCAGGGGGTACGAGGCTGATCATGTTAAGCTTCTCATTTGTTGCCTCCTGCTTGTCGACTATCACTGGGAAAATCACGTGCGAGTCACGTGCCTTGCGGAGAAGCTGTTCGGGATCAGTCTCTGGCGGTTCGTATATAACTTCCCAACAGTTTAAGCTGTAGTTACCACAACAGTTGCTCAACATGAGTCTTAACAAAGCTGTAAGAGAACAGACAAGTGGATAAACATGAGACATTTGCGACCCAGTTCATCTTGGTGCTCACCGTATTTAGAGAGTCTTGATGACGGTGCTGGCGTCTCAATTATCAGGTCCATTTTCACCAATGTCTCAGCTATCTGTTAATATTTCATCTCATTTCTCAGCTATTCTGCAGACCTTAGATCTCAGGTATCAGTTAAAAAACGCGTCATTTAACAGCTGCCAGTTAAAATGTTGACCAATTCTGGGTGGAGTCTCACCCTCTTTTACAAAGAGATGATCGAAGACTCGGCGTGCGCATGCGCAAGCTGTAACGTTTAACCAAGAGATGACCAAGGTACTTACCTTGATTTTCTTTTCTGTTATACCATTGGATGCTATTGTTCATTAGCTCATGATATTCATGATATTTAGGATATTCCTTTATCGATCTCGCGATCAGTCTCAAGAAATGGCGAAAGAAGTGGATTTCTCCTTAGGATTCTATTTTTATGTTCTTATTCCCATGCTCTACTCAGTTTTACTGTCAATAAATAAACCAATCGGATGACAGTTAATAACTAGTGCGTGAGGACGAGTAAACCCTTTAGGCGACTGCATGATGAATTCGATGCTCATTACTAAATTTGACCGCATTTTCTTTGTAAATCTGTTGACAAATTCCTTGAAATTTGAACATAAGTCATTCTTAGATAATTTAAGATTCAACGGTTGAAACAGATGAAAACTGGGTGTTTTCTTTTTTTCGGTGCTGATACTTTAACAGTAGCAGCGCCGAAAAAAACAGTCAAATTAGAGACCTTTAGATCCACGTTTACTGCAAACTTCTGACTGCGGTTTGAGGTTAGAAGTTTGCCGTTCGGACGTTAGTCAATTTAGACTGGAGTAAACTGTAGCGGATATAAATCATCCTGTCAATACATTGGAAATTATCAAAATAACGCCAAAAAAAGTGACAAAAAATGGTACGTTTTCTAGAATGTACAGCTTTCCTAGGAAATAAAGCATCATAAAACACACATTCAACTTAAGCCGCCGCCATATTGGATTTCCAGTTAGGATCAGTGCCTTTCTACAAACGACAACAAAAGGCTAGGTAACTGTTTATTTTCCTAAAAACTATACCCAAAGTTGTAGAAAAAGAGTTACTTTACGTGGTATGAAATAAAATTCAAGGCAATAAAGGTTGAGGTAAATGGCTTACGTGAAAACCTACTTCTTGACGTTCAAAACGGGGGTAAGTACTTGGTGTAAGCTAACTACGGCATAAGGATGTCTAAGTGCGGCTAAGGATGTCTAAGTATGTCTACGTACGCCTAAGGATGGCTAAGTACGGCTAAGGATGGCTAAGTACGGCTAAGGATGTCTAAGTACGGCTAAGGATGTCGAAGTATGTTTACGTACGCCTAAGGTGACTAACGGTCTCTAAGAATGTTTAGATGCAGCTAAGGACCCCTATGTATAAGTGTAAACGCCCAGACCATTACGTGAGTGCCTACATCAAGTAGTTACCAAAACTCTCCCGAACGTCTGGTTCTGGTCACGTGACCCCTAGCCGTTTGTCGTTATCTAAAAAGTCTTAATATCGTAAACAACTGAGGTAGATTTACCTTTATTTTGAGCTTCAACATGGACATTACTCGATATCAGTTTACGATATTAAGACTCTTTAATATTCCTATTTATTATATGGTCGTGTGTACAGACCTCACTGCGTTCGGTCTGTACTCCCGACCTCGGTCAAGATTCTCCCATACAGACCTCCTGCTCGGTTAATAAAAGCTAAAAATTTCTTTATATTTCGAACATACAAACAGACACGCCGCTTGTATGGGCCGCCTGTGTCTAAATCCACTTCCATTTAGACTCCTTTAAGAACCTGTTTTAGCCTAAGATTTGAATTGAGGTCTTGTTTTCTGGTCATTTTTTAAAAAAAAAAAAACGTTAGAATTCGTAAATCAAAAAAATATAGAATAGGATTTGTATTTGTTTAGACTGCAGTCATTAAGACATGACTGTGCATATTTTAGGTAAACAATAGCAGTACCAATATTCTTTTAGCCACAAAAACATTTTTGTAAAGAAAATAAGAACCTAGAAATAGCCTTATCTCCCAATAAATACCAATATTATCAGAACCTTCTGTGTCTAACGAGGACAAAGACAGGTTCTTATATGAGGGTTTTACTGTGTACGATATCCTCGCGCTATAATTTGCACATGAGCCGAAGCGTGACACTATCCCAAAATCGTGGACTACTTAGTACACTCATTTGTTGATGAGAACTATTTATAAGGTCAAGTCAGTGGAACAATAGAAGGGTCTCACATACACGCTGGGGCGCCGTTTACTTTGTTTATCTAAAACTCAAAATTGTATATTTATTTCTGAGCTTAGTACTCATGCGTGTTGTGGGGTTAAGTAGGTTAACGAGAAGCCGGACTGCTAAGATACAATAAAACCTCGGAATGCATGTCAAAATTTAGAAACATCTACAAGGTTGGAGAAGTAGAAATAGGTTGGAGTAGCCAACAGATAGATTGTAAACAAAGATAATCTGGTATAATACCCGTTTAATCCAAAATGCCATTTTGTTTCTTGAGTTATCTCTCCTGCAGCTCCCTCCCCCGTCATTTTGCAATCCAGGTTACCCCAGTTTGGCCGCACATCGCTTTACACTAAAGAATACATGGTCGCCGTTCAGAAAATGTGTTAGATTACCTGGCAATATTCCTTCAGTAACGTTTTCTCCTTGAAAAGAAAAGGGAGGTCGAATGAGCCATGAAACATCGATGCAAGCCGGACAGATTGCTGGTCCTTGCCGACATGTTCTGCTCGCTGACGATGATGGACATTTGGCTTCGATTTTTTCCAGGTTATAAAACAGTAAAGCCAAGAAAACATAACAAGTAAATGTAGCAAATCTGTACATTTTTCGTTTGATGAAGACGATTCGTCAGTGGGTTGAGGTGATATTTCACTCGGACCTGGCGACAGCGATGTTTCTGTGGTTTAGCTTGCTGCTTGGTAGGGGAGAACAAGTCTGCGTTACTTTTCTCAATCCCTTGGGATGCGAAATCTTAGCAATAGTTTTATGCGCTCTGAAAACACAGTAGGGAATGCCTGTTACATGTAATTTATACTGATTGAATGAGCAAATACAAAAAAGAACGGCGAGATTCGGTTGAATACATCAAAAAAATGCGTTGAGCCGAGACGACAGTAAACAGAGACGCAGCATAATTTACGCTCTAGTCTGTCACGCAAATAATGGAAAGGGGACGAGAGACTTGAATGCAACAACGAAACCGGAAAAAAGAGAGCAAATACCGCAATGCAGTGTAGTGCCTGGGTAAGTGGCGCTGTCGATAATGTGAAGACTAAAAGTGAGGAAAAAACGAGCGACATAGCGCGAAAACTACGGCACTTCATTTCCAAATGGTTGTTCAAACAATCAAACTGCATATTTAAACTACAATTCAATCATATACTTTCACAAGCGCTAGCCTGCGTGGCAACCATTTATAAGGGTATCACCATAACAACACATGGTTAAACTAAAGAAACATAATAGCTTACTAAATAAAATAAAATAAAATAAAATAAAAACAGAACTTATTCTACAAACGAAATTTCTTGTCTAAGGGGCATTGCTTGGAAAATAAAAGCAACTGAGTTGATCGACATACAGTAGAATCAATGCCATTAATTTTTTTTGCATCAAGATCTATAACTCATAAGAAGACTATGTTGGTTTGTTATTTCATTAAAGAATGTTAAACGTAACCTATCATATAACTGGCATGAGAAAAGAAAGTGTATTTCATTTTCAACCTCATTTGAATGACAGAAAAAAGCATAGTCTCAAATTTCTAGGAGTCTTCAGTCGGTATTGTGTGTCTACCTGTTTCAATACCTGATTTATGATTCCTTAATCGAAATTTGTTAATAGCGATTCTGTGATGAGGATTGTTAAACACATCGATGGAAATAGATTTTTGGTATCTCTCCTAAAAGAAGCGTAAAAATTAAATTTTCTGTTTGCGTCAATTAATTTTAACTGAGGGGCTGTTCACGCTTTTCTAATGTTTTCTTTAATGTGGGAAGTAAAGCGTTTTTCGTTATTTTCATTTGAAGTGATAGAACTCGAATTGTACGTGATGCGAAGTTGAACAATTTTTTGCATCATACCTGTCTGGTTTTTATCAGCCATCTCCTTAGAGAGACGTGGTTTGACGATATTATTTTGTGGCAAACTTTGAAGATGAATCCAGAATTTTTTTATGGAAGTTTCAAAGGCCAATTTTATAGGTAGTCTACCAAGCTCATTTCTGGTTGCAACGTTTAGGCATTGTATATTTACCCCAAGAATTCGAAATTGTTTGCAAAAATATATGTTTTTTCAATATCATCTTTCTCCCAAGTTTTAGCATCCCCTTTATCATATATACTCCAGACTTCTGAACCGTGCACTGAGAAGAATAGGAAGACAAAGAGATGATCAAAAAGTTTATATTACGGTGACATCGAGGGATAATTTTGACAAATCTAAGTAACGACGAGTAGCAAAGATGAATCTTCTTGTTTTATCGTGATTGTGACAATCACGAAAATTGCTTTTTGCAGAAAAATTAATTCCAAGGAAAGTATAATTAATGACAAATCGATTAAAATTAATTCCAAGGAAAGTATAATTAATGACAAATCGATTTTATCATCGTTTATTTCAAAGTAATATTTGTCAAGGGATGATTTCCCACATTTCTTTTGAAAGATCACAACTTTTGTTTTCTAGAGCATCCAATCGTTACAATATTTTGCGAGAATGGAATGTGCCTTTTCTAGGCCTTTAGCTGAGTGAGAGGCTAACACTAAATCGTCCATATACAATAAACAGTTTCAATTTGAGCCGTTAGCTTATGTGATGGGATCTGTGTCTTCTCGGTCTAGTAAAAAGGGATTTCATTTTTTAAGTGACATATTGAATAAAATGGGCGAACAAATACAGCCTTCCCGTACACCTTTCTGGTAGTCAAAAAATTCTGTCCCCACGCATAAAAACACTAAATGTGACAGAGATCTACACCAGAAACCAACTGAAAGCATTGACAGCAGAAAAATGCAATTGAACAAATGACGGGTGTTGCATAGCCAAACCCAGCTGGGAGTCAGCATCTCGAGTAGAGAGCCGGGTTTCCGTCGCCAAAGGAGAAGAGACCGAGAGAGACCTGGCGACGGACAATAGGAAAGGAGATGCTGGCGGACAGAGCGACTCCTGAAAATGTAACTTTTTTCACGCTATGAGCGTGCATGAGTTTGATATCATTGCTCGCTAAGTTATAAGCCAGGTTTCGCCGTAGGGGGTTTATTAGAGAGCAACGCACTACTTGGGAATGAAAGAGTAGGCGCTGATCAAGTTGAATAAATCTATGACGTTATTCCTCTGTGCTTTTTGGAGAGCAGTAAAGATTATAGCTTTGAGTTAGCAACTGAGTTAGGTTAGAGGGCCAATAGCTAAAATCGACCAGTCAGATCAGTTGTTCCATTGCCGGTGCAATATTTCCTAAGTATTGGACTGTGCACTGTCCCCGAATGATCCCTCTCCGCCACTAATGACGATTTTCTGGTTGATTTTTGTGGCTTACTCAGTTTATCAAAAGAATAAAATTACCCCTTACTTTTTCTTTCTTTTTCTTCTAATTAATTTCCTTTTCTTTCCTTTCTTTTGAGATCTTCAAATGCGAGCGTGATACATCAATTCTAATCTCAGAATTGCCCTCTGGTCTTGTTTTGGTGTTTTTCCAGTCCGTGATCATGAGATTTTTGTTAAACCTTTTCAGTCATGTAGTAATTATCTACACGTAGGACTAAGCGTACGCGTAAGTTTTTAGGGCGTTTTTAAAAATAAGAAAAATAAATAACTTTACTCAAGTGTCAACTGTATTGAGCACTCTTGTGCTAATTGCGGACACTGTAAATAATTAAACAAATATATGTAGAACTTAAACTATTAAAAATCCCAACTGGTGAGAGGCTGGCTGTTTGCACAACGCGGTGGCGGAGTTGAACTCGGGAATACCGAGTTCAAATTCAGATAGCAGCAGGGTGGAGGATTTGAACCAGGGACCTCCAGATTTCAAATCCAGTGCTCTGCACCACTTGAAACCACGCCGCCTCCAGTTTTCTATAATTTGGGGGCGTTTTTAATTAAACAGTTATTCCACGCGCGTTTGTTGGATGTGAGATGATTAAAGCCAAATCGGTGCTACGCGCCTCGTTGGCTATCTATCATCTCCAAGAGCCCATGGGCTCCTTTCATCTCATATCCAACGCGCGCTCATGGAATAATTGTTACTGTAAATATGTAAAATGGCAACTCCGTATTAATTTTAGACGTGCAAACTAAGCAGTGAGTTTTCCTGTTTTCGGGTACGTTCCGCGTTATATTTCGGCGACGAACAGCAGGTGAAATCCTGCTTGCAATTTACTGTTTTTTGAGACTGAATTGAAATGAATGATGAATCATTGAATGATGAATGATCGAGATGGAAATGAATGATGTGGTGGCAAGACCGGAGAACTTTTACACAGAAAGCTATTGATATTATTTTGAAGTTATTATTTTCAACTTAGTTTTTATGGTCACTTTGCTGACTGGAATTTTTTTAGCTTAGCGAATTAGCAGGGAACTTTTTTAGCCACAAACCGGTGCGTGGCTTATTTCTTAATTGCTTACAGTGCTCTGAAGTAATAAATTGCTTATAGCTGCGCCTTGAGTGCTTCAGTGCACGAAACACACACACCCAAAAAAACTATTTAGCAAAATTGAACTGAATACCACGAACAAAAAAATTTAAATATGACTTCATTAAACTTTCATCAGGTGAGATTGTTATTTTTTGTTTCAAATAACATAAATAGACATAACACTATAAACAAATCAATCACGGTACAGTGTGAAATGAAACTGACGGGATGTGTGTGAATTGAACTGAATGGGTTACAGCTGTTATCAAATATTAACATCCTCTCTAGCTCGCACCAAATACAACCAACTGTTACCATAACAGTGAGACAGCTTCAATTACTTTCAGGCTGCTTGTGAAAAAAGGTGGGTCTACTAAGATAGAATTAATCTTGCCTCTTATTTGGCTGACAAGACTAAAACCAGTAGATGGGGAACACTTCACCGGGAAAAGTGTGAAACTTAAATTAAGCCTTTAGATGACACATGCATCTTTTTACAAAATAAAAGCCGCACGAATCACGGAGGGCTGAATTTTGAGCCGCTATGAATATTTACCTTACCGTCAAGAAATCCTTCAATAGTAGAGTTGCCATGTTTGAACACATACGGCCTTCTGGGAAGCCATGAAACACGCACACATTTTGCAGGGCATGATGGCACTGCTGGGCAGTTTCGAGAAAACTGTTCCTCGTTGCATTGCGATTCAAAATAACTAGTCGCCTGATTCACATTTTGAAGAAGAAAACAAACAGAGACCAGTAAGGCTTTTACGCTGCAGTGAAGAGTTCCGGACCGCATTTCTGTTCCGGCAAGACCCGAAATGCTGTGCAATTGAAAATAGTGGATTTTAACTGTGCTCAATTTAAATTTCAGAACTCAGTTTGTAGCTCAGTCATGTAGACAGAAAGCCAGCTACTGACTTTCAAACCGTGCGAACTATAAATAATTGATGATTTATGTTATGCGGTATTCATCCAATTCAGATTGCCAATCACAAATCAGACTCTTCCCAACTTCCCCGATTCATTTATCATTTTATGCCATTTTACATGATGTACAAAGTTATCAGTGGCCGATGTGTTGCCACACGCTTTAGGGCGCCGCACAGTGATATCTCCATTCTTGCTCCCTTGGAATAAAATGTTAGAAGAAATCTTTCCTTGATTTTTCGAACTTCCCGATTTTTCGAGCCAATTTTCGTTCCTCTAGGTGATTTAAAAACGGTATTTCACTTTAGATCATCATTAGCTAGACAGAGGATACAATTCAACTTTATTTCCTGGATCCTTTTATGAATGGATATGGTGTTCATAACGATCTCCGCTGACCCCCAGAACTTGCATGCCCTTTCTTGCACAACATGGTCCAAAACGCTCAATCAAGATCATGTGTTGTCTATCGTTTCGATTGACACTGACTCTTGTTCAGTCTACCAATAATAATCCCAGGGGTGCCCAACTAAGCCAGCAATTTGGCCTGGGGGGGACTCTCAGGTTAAAGGGGTGGGGATGTTCGCGTATAAATTTAGGATTATGGTCTCTTGATTTGAAACGTTTAGGGCAGAACTCATTTTTTTAGCATTTTTTATTGTTATTAATTTTTAGGTAGATCTGGCATGAACTCCTATAACTACTTCAAAGGCAAAAGCATTTTTGTATATATTTGAGTCACGCTACAGCTCTAATCCATGTATCTGCTTTAGAATGGCATCCTTTGGGGTTCTAGAAAAATCTTAGCCAATCTTATGTTGGTCTCCTTTAGGAATTTAATTTAACAACTATTGGACGCAGTTGAGCAAAATGTCGTGATTAGTCAATGACGAGCAGATAAATTATTTGCCGAAGTCAGAGGCTGAAGCAAATAATTGATCTGCGCAGTAGCTCTCTACTTCTACTGATACTAACTTTCGGAAAAAGATCATGATCTAAGAGAAAATATCCCCCATACTTGAGCCTCTTCCAGTGATAATCTTTTTCACTCTAATTTTAGCACGTGGTCATACTTCGAGACTATTTTAGGAAAGACACCTGATTGGCCAATTTACTAAATGGCGTAATAACATTGAAGGTTTGATTTTAGTTAATCAAATATGCAAAAACCTTGCTCTCGGATTTTCGGAACGCAATTCACAAGAAAAGGGGAAGAAAAATTCTAACTTTCCGACGCTTTGAAACAGCTTTCCAAAGAGATCTTTTCCGCTTTAATCCATTCAATAACTTTTCGAGAAACGACTTTCGAGCGTGTTAGAATACAATTCTTGTCAGTAACCATGGGGTCCGATGTGAATCAGTGATCCAGAGAAATCAATCAATGAATCCAACTTTATTCACGTGTCAGACTATTCTAGCTCGACTAAAAAGCCGTACTAATATATGACACCTACACTAAGCTAGTACCTAATATAAAAAGGTGAAATACGTAATTATTCGGATAGACCTAAGTATTAAAATTCTTTAAAATTTTAGAATAAATTAATAGATGAGCTATTTCCTAATAACATGCTAAAATACATAATTATGAAGTAAGATTCTCATAAATTTTAGAATAAATCAATAGATTCATCAAGTCAGGTTAATAACCCACTTCAGCAATTTGTCATCTACTCTCTATGTCAAGAGATGAGGCATTCCTTTCCTCAGTGGTCAGCCGCGACCATAGGAGCGGACCAAGATGTCTCAGTGAGTGCTCAAAATGGCAAGAATAGGTTAATTTGGAAGTAGTCCCTTGCTTTCGGGGCTCTCGCAAGCACTTGGAAGCTTTGTTGAAAAAGCTGCTGGGATATAATTCATGGTAGGACAAAATCGGTGGGACACATATATAGTTTGCTTTTATTTACTGCCGTTTGCTTGCGGTTAGCATTTATATACTGCTGTTTGCTAGACTTCGAGTAGTCCTTCTTTCGCTTAGTTCGTCGTGCGTGACGCGAAAGAAAACCGCGAGAAAAAAATGGCCGCGCGAAATCCTGGAGGCGAGGAGCGCGCGAAAGGAGGGACTACCCAAGAGTTTGAATTATGCGTTGCTCTCACAACGCAAAAATATGATTGGCTTATGTTAGGAGCGTTGACAACGTGTTGCCAACATTCAAGATACCTGTGACGTCTTGCAGGAATGTGTGGAACCGGAGCAAATCGAAGCGGTACCAGAGCAAATCGAAACATTGGAATCGCGCTTCGCAAGCCGTGATGTTCTTGCGAATCTGCCAACAGGCTTTGGAAAAATTTAAATTTATCCAGTGTCTTGTTTAGCAAAGTTTTCCGCCTCCAACCCGACTGCGAGCGTGTTAGTGATTTCGCCGCTCAACAGCAACGTCCAAGTCAGCGAATATGAGCTTGGCCTTTCTGCCGTCCACTGATTTGAAAGATTGAACCGGACTTTCACTTGAAACCGGACATTTACCTGAAACTTTCCGCTGCTATCGGCAAACATTTCACCGCGGTTGGATGATCTCCCATGTCAAATACACCCGGGGTATCTAATCGAACAAAATCGAACCAAAATCCAATCGAACTCAATCGAACGATTGGTGTTCGATTGGGTTCGGCAATCGAACAAAATCGAACATCTATTTTGCTGTGAGTTTGATTTTCGAACCAATCGAACAAAATCGAACCAATCCGATGCAATTTTGTTCAGACGATATCTCTTGACACTGGAAAGTAGTAAAACACGTAGGGTATAGTCACTATCAGCCTTTATTGAATGGGAATAAAGAGAAATAACTTCATACTGAATGTCAATGTTCAAACAAAACAAAGTCAATGTCAGCGACTGTTACTCATGTACTCCCGGGTGTACTGTGTGGGTGTTGAAAGGAAATGGCTTATACGATTATCTTCGATGTGACTGTAAACAGACAGAAATCGTACCATTTCAATAACTGCAACACAGGCAGTTGTGTTTAAAATTATAATGATTACATTAGTAGGCACCGCGCTGCAGCCATAACTCTCTCTAAGTCTTCAAGAGCGGCCAAGAGTGACGTGGAGACGAGGAGAGCAGTCGCTAGCATGATAGCAATTACTTCGGCAGAAGAGCTCGTAATCAACATAGATGATAAAAAAAATAAGTGGACAAGTAAAACAATTTTTTTCTTTAGGGACTGTGCAATAATTACCCGAAGGGGGGGGGGGGTGCTGGGAAATGGGTGAAATATGCCCCAAAACTAAGTCATACCCCCGTCTCATTAGGCAAAAATTGATTTCAACCCCCCCCCCCCCCCTCACTAATGATAATATTAAGGCTACCCCTCTTGAAAAAAGTCTCCTCCCATTGAATCTCTCATGCCTAGTTTACTTGTTGGAGTTCTTCCTCCGGTACAAACATCACTTCAAATGACTCTTCGACGCATGTCGAAGATTCATTTGAAGAGTCATCAGAATCACTGGACACTGAGCTTGTGTCATCTTCTCATGAATTGGGAGATTCCTCATCTTCTACAGCATCTCTGGCACTAAGGTTCCCGCGTGTGTTGGTGAGAACTCGATCAATCAACTCAGCCTTGCTTCCACTTATCTTAAGACCTTTTTGCTTTAGATACATTTTCAGCTGCTTGTTGGTAAGGGCTTTTACATCTTTTTCAATTGTTCAAGAAATAAGCGGAAGAGTGTTCCTTTCTCTTACTCTGTTTTTTTGGCTTTTGCATCGAGGAACTCAAGGTGCTGTACATAACTTTTACATGCAGTCTCGTCCACGTTGAACTGGGAACATACCTCTTGCAAAGACCTCTCTCCAGATAGGAAAACAACAGCTCATAGATCAGAACACCTTGTCAGTTTTATTTCAATGATAGTATTTTAATTCTAAAAACTCTTCCACTACTGTTCCAGTTTGCAGAAAGGAATGAAAAAGTAATACCCTCCCTGTATGTATTAAATTTTACCTCCAACCCCCCTCTCTCTTGTTGTCATTTTCTCCTATGCCCTCCTCCCCTCAAATTTCCCAACCCCACCTCCAGGTAATTTTTATTGCACAGTCCCTTAGATCGAAATCAACGTAATATATAGGCAATAACCTTGTAATCAAACTGTTCGTAAGTGTTAGATGAGAATGTTGTTCTTCTTGAGTCGTTCTCAAAATCACGCCGCGCGAAATTTATGCCTTGGGATTGAACTGATGTTTGCTGCGCATGCTGCACCATCGTACTCGCGCTGTTTGCCATGGCACCGACTGGCTGAGTTATATCCCGGGTGATATCCAAGCTTGATCTTGCGTGAGTGACTTTATCGATAAGCTTTTGTTTCACCCGACTTGAACGAAAGGCCCATTTCTAATAATACTTCCCTAAGAAAAATTACTGTCATGTCCTTTGGATCCCCTGCTTTTAGTTGTTGAATATATGTTGTTTTTCTTTTTCTTCCTGTTTCTTCCGTCTTGATTCTTTCTCAAACAGCTCAGGAAGCTTACTATTGATAAATACTTGATCATCTTCCGTTAACTGAAATTCACCGTTCGTTTCCTCACCTTTTAAAACACAGCAATTCTACTGTCATTCCCGGGTAAATTTCAATTATACACCCACGCGAGCCAGTCAGACATGTGGTCATGGGATTTCCGCTTGACACGGACACCACCGTTTACACCATATTCTCCCGGGTGTTCTTCAAAACCCGGTGAAAACAAAATCCGTTTAGTCTTAGTGGAACTATTACTCACCATTTCAGACCCATTTCATCCCGTCCTTAAAGGGCCAAAGAGGTGACACCAAGGTCCGCTCAAGATGTCCTAACTGCCCTCTAGTGTTAGTGGCTTTAAACGCTCTTCCCCTGGAGCCAATCTTCTTATGGATGAGAAACTCTTCTCCCACATCTACACTGAACCGACATTCTTTGTAGCCTTTTACACTACACGAAATCTCGATAAGTGCAGTGTCCTCCCGGGTCTCCTGGATATCGCTTCCTGACGTTTTCGACATGTTTACTGAAAGTCGGGTGAAAAGGGAAGGGGGAAGCCAACAGTGATTTGACCTTAAGACTGAATTTCCACAGACCACGTGCCTATCATGCGATATGAAAATTGTCCTATCGAACAAGAGTTCGGTAATCGAACGTTCGATTGTGTTCGATTGGCAAAATTTTATTGTGAGTTCGATTATGTTCGATTGAGCTCGGCAATCGAACGAGTGGTGTTCAAATTACCGAACTGTTCGATTAGATACCCCGGGAACACATAATGCAAATTCTCGGTTGAAACTCTGCATTTGAAATTTTCGCAATAACTTAGATTTACACCTACAGACGCAGCGAAAATCGTTACAAGATGCCTCATTCGCCGTCTTCTTTTTAAAACTTCTTTCGCAGTTTCGCTGAACGAACACTGAACGAAGATATACTTCTCACAGCATATGTTTTTGCCTGGCTACTTGAAGAGTAGAGTAGAGCAATTTTATTCAGGATATCTTCCGCGGTTATTGACAACAGGCGGTAATAAGACGACGTCAAGATGAGAAATCCTACACCCAAAAATCACTCGGCCGTGATAGGTCAAACTCTTGGGCTTAGGCGGTCATCGCCCCTAGGATTTCGCGCAGCCATTTTTTTCTCGCGGTTTTCTTTCGCGTCACGCACGATGGACTCAGTGTGGACTAAGCGAAAGAGGGACTACTCGTAGTCTAGCTGTTTGCTTGCAGTCTAGCATTTATTTACTGCTGTTTGCTTGCGGTTAGCATTTATTTGCTGCTGTTTGCTTGTGGTTAGCATTTAAGGGGTGAAGGGGAAGGCGCCTACCACGAATAGCCCTTTTCACAGTTCCCGGCGCCATCTTGGAATAGCAACCGCGCAAACACCACATCGAGGCTAACGTTGAGTCGTATGTTGCATTTGGTGTAATTTGTACAGGAAACGACGCCTTTCTTCGCTTTTATTCGCTTTCGTTCGCGTGTGTTCGAAGTTTTTTGGATAATGAACAACGGAAATAATAACCTAGATACTCCTCCGTCGACTTCGAAGAAGAAAAGAGGAAAACATTGTGCTGTGTTTGGCTGCAACAACAGCTATTATGATGACAGAGGCCTATTCGCAGGTCATCATTTCTTCCAGTTTCCAACTGACCCCAAGCGCAGAAATCGATGGTGCAACCTTGTAAAGAGGCAGCATGGAAAGGACGGGTTTAAGGTGACTGGTGCGACTGTAGTTTGCTCAGAACATTTTCGACAAGAAGACATTTTACGAAAACTGGGAGGCCGCTGTTACTTAAAGACAGGTTTGTAATAAAATACATGCAAGCCCATAACAAAATATCATATTTCATTACTCCTACATTTGGCTTAATTTTTTCATTCGTACTTGTCTTTGCAAAGTTTAATTTGACGAGAAGACTGTAAAGCTTTTGAATAATGATGTTTACTGTTCACATGAAAGATCCTGAAATATTATAGTTTTAAAGTTACAGTATTGTATAGCAGTGAATATAAACTGGGCTGTTTGTTGTACCTTCAATGTATGAATGTGTTCTGTAAATAAACTGAAGCCAATTATTATAGTTGATATTATTCATAATTGAAATTATCCTTTCACTGAGTTCATCGGCACTGTATCATTTATATTGCCATTATTTTTACAGGTTTTTATTTTTGATGATAACCTTCATTTTTATTTTAAGGTGCCGAGCCATCCCAGTTTGAATGGACTTCAAAGAAAACTTCACGAAAAGCTCCTGCTAAACGAATGCAAAGCAGAACTGTTTCTACAGAGGAAATGGATGTGTCAGATTCCATGGAAGGGTCACTCAATATGCATGTACCACTTGAAACAGTTTCAGCTGCCACTGAACAAGGTTCAACCTCATGTACGGATAATCTGGAATCAGCAGGATCCCCTGATGTTGATATTATTACAGAGCTGCAGCAGAAGATCACATTATTGGAACTAAAGCTAGGTGATTGTGAAGAAGAGTTGACCAAAGTGAAAAATGAAAATGAGCTTTTGCTAGGGCGGCAATTTTCTCTAGACAAAATAAAGGATGATGATTCAGCGATTTTATTTTACACTGGCTTTCCATCATATCAGGCACTGATCAATTTCTATAAGTTTATTGAGCCAAAACTGGAGAAGATGCAGTACTGGAAAGGAGAGCAGTTTGTGAAAGAGAGTCAGCCTTATCAAGAAGATGAAAATCGGAAAAAGCCTGGACCCTCCAGGAAATTAACATTTCTCGATGAATTTCTGTTGGTATTAATGCGACTGAAGGCTGGCCTATTTGTTCAGGATCTGGCTGACAGATTTGGTGTAAGCATCAGCCTTGTTTCAAGGATTTGCATTACCTGGATAAATCTGTTGTACTTTGAGCTTCAGAGTATTTTCCCTTTCCCTACCCAAGAGTTGGTACGCAAAAACATGCCAGCAGAGTTTGCGGAATTTTCTACAACCAGAATCATTTTGGACTGTACCGAGATTTTTATTCAGCGGCCGTCTGCAATGATCGCACAGTCTGAAACTTGGTCCGATTAATAATAATACTTGGAAGCTTCTTGTTGGAGTTACGCCAAATGGCCAAGTCACGTTTCTTTCTGACCTCTGGGGTGGACGTGTATCCGATAAACAAATTACCCGCGAAAGTGGAGTGCTTGATTTATTAGATAGTGGTGACAATGTTATGGTTGACCGTGGTTTTGACATAAAGGACATTGTGCCTGATGGTGTCACCGTCAATATGCCACCATTTTTAGGAGGACGGGATCAAATGACTGCAGCTGAGACAGAAGAAACTATGAACATTGCCTCTGTGCGAATACATGTGGAGCGGGCAATTGGTAGAATTAAAACTTACCATATTTTAGACGGTAACCTCCCAAACACATTAAGCCCATATGCAACACAGATTGCAACAGTATGTGGGCTGTTAACAAACTTTCTTCCTCCTTTACTACAACCTGCCAAACCAAATTCCTAGTTTGTATTGTGACTATCCAGATTGAAGAATTTTGTTATAGCTTTGGCTAATAATGGTAATTGTCTACGTGAAGTCCAGTTTTGTCTGTAATCATACAGACAGTAGCATAGCAAAAGTCTGATTAACTTTGTTTAAATCACAGGTATCAGTATGATTACAGACAGAATTGGCTTACACAAAGTCCTTTTACCATTATTAATCAAAACAGAATTTAAGAAGGATGGTAAGCATCAATTCAATGTTGTGGCAGTGTACAGTGGATGAATACAAGGTTAATATTTATTTGAACACACTGCCAAATCATCACCTAATAACAAATTACAACATGTAGTTCTTACTTAATAATAATAATACTAATAATAATAATAATAATAATAATAATCTAATTGTAATATAATCTAATTGTCTAAAATTTAATTGTAGTTCCAAGAAAAACATCAACACCCCCACCCCTCTTGAAATGTTAATTATGCTTCATACATTTCTTTCTTTTTTGTCTTTGTAACCCCCCCCCCCCCCCCCCCCGCCCTTCTTGCCCAGGTACATTTACCCCTTGGGAGAATGTATAGGGAGTGAGTATTAATAAATGGGTGTATTCATGCAGAAAAGCCAAAAAAATCAATAATTATAACCTGATGTCACCCACCATGGGAAATTCAAAATAATCCTACTTTCAACTTAATTCAACTGTATTCTGTGAAAATACAGATAGAGAATAACAGAGAGACTGTGCAAGTGCAAATTCATCCCTGCACTGCCATGTATTTACATCATAAGTGAATTTTTGGGTAACATTGACTTTTCATTTTAACATAAATGAAATCGTAATGATGGTAGTAATAAATTAATAAATTTACTGCCCAGTAATACATCAAACTTTAGCTTATGCTTGTCTCTGAAATTTCATTTTCAAGCCAGCCCTTGTGCAGTGATATTGGCCATAGGCCAGCCAGCCACCATGCAGGTAGAGAATCTTTCCCCGTTGTACTCATTTGGTAAGAAGCTCAGGAAAAAGTGCCCTTCTGTAGAAGAAGTCAATCTTGGGCAGAAAGTCACTGGACCAAGTATTGGCTAAGCAGATCTTCTCCAGAAAGAGTGGCCTGTCCTCTCCAAAGTACACTGTGAGAATAATACCTTTCAGATCCAAGTTGGAACAGTAGAGCTGCCCTTGAATTTGAATATAGTAGTCATGATTTCTTTTAAGCCTTACAGTTCCATCAGAAAGTTTCTCCAGAAAAAAGGTTTTATTTTTGCATGCCTCTTCAATAGTCATGCCAGCTTTGCTTAAGGGGGATTTAATTTCCATTCCCCATTTTTCTTGTGTGTGCGTGAAGGTGACAATTCTGTCTATGCTGGCTCCTAGGTATGGTTTGTCCTTAGACACCAGTAGCCCAACTTCCTCCACTGTGACATCAATCCCGGCTGTTCGCATTTCCCTAATATATAAGTTCACTGCCTTTGGTTCACTTTCAATGCCATATTGAACAGCATCTGTTGTGAAGTTTGAATAGAGAATTGATTTTACTTTATTTGAGGGTTCCACTTTAGTCTTGGCAGCTTTTCCAAAATTTGAGGCTGTCAAGAGAGTTTTCCTTTTTTCAAACCAAAGATTGTTTTTGTTTTGTCCACGTGTCAATCTTTCTGTTTCCTGGATCTCTTCCTGGGTGATAGTTAAGTTAGAGATGTGTTCATCGACCATAGATTTAAAGTGCTTGGTAGCTATATCATAACTATCTGTAAAGGGCACACCCTCTGGCTCCTCCTCTTGCTCTTCGGGGTCAGACGCCTCTAGACAGTTTGACTTGATGTCGTGAAACAAGAAGAATGAGCTAGCAGGGAGACAATTCTGAAGACTTTCACTGAAGGTTTTGAAACTCGCTTCCTCTATTGTTCGCTGATTTGGCGCTCTTGGGTCAAATTTTATGATCTTGGGTTGCAGACGAATGTTTTTCTTGCCGAATCGTATCTTTCTAATCAAGACCTGGTCTAGTGGCTTTGCTGCGACACTTTGGTTGCGTGGCACAACCCATACAGACAGCCGTGACGTGCACGACAATGGTTCAGCGTGTTTTTGCAATCCTCTCCTTGTGAAGTCTTCGATAGCAAACAGTACGCCTCCTACGTGGTTGCATTTTCCTTTGCCGAGTCTGCCAAGTCCAGCCGGACACGTGCACGCTGCTCGCAAAATGTCACACTGAGGTGAGAACTCCACTAAAACTCTATACGAATTCTTCTTCATTGAAGGAAGAACGCTGGCCTTAACATAGGTCTTGCCTTGATAAGCTTTGCTTTCCAGCCGTTTTACGTTGCCTTCGAAGAAAAATTGGTAACTTTTCAGCTTCTTGTAGTTTGTGCCTTTTAGCACAATGTGGCAGTACTTGCGTGTAGACACGACAAGGTAATCGTACAGCTGAATAAAGTTCAGTTCTGGAAGCTGACGCAAGTCAGTAGACCATCCAAAAGCGGAGATTTGTCTTAGGATTTCGTCGTATTTGAAGTCGCCAGTGATTTCCACACTTTCCTGGGCGTTATCAGCCGGCGTTGTTACGTTCCGCATAAGCAAAGCGTACACTTTCAGCACCAAGTCCGCCTTTATTCCGCCGGCTCTTTCCGAATTACTCTTCAAAATATCCCTCAGATCTTTCACTGAGAGTTTCTGTATATCCTCAAGGGTCGTAATTTCCTTGTCTTTGTACTTTATGACCATTTTGATCGAAGAAAATAGCTACAGAGAGGAACGCGCGAGCAAAACAGCTGTGATTTCTCTTTGTTTGTGTTTCCCGGGTCAACGTTAGCCTCGATCTGGTGTTTGCGCGGTTGCTATTCCAAGATGGCGCCGGGAACTGTAAAAAGGGCTATTATATGCAAGCGAAAAAAACAGTGTACCATCACACATACCCTGTCGCGCAGGTTCGCCCCCAGATCTTTTCCCTCCTCGAAGAGTGAGAATTATTGGGTACAAACTTATCAATGTTTATACGAAACCAAGATGGCTGCCGTGGGCTTCCGTGAGAAGAGGAAGTTGGCACAAAAAGCCGACATTTTTGTTAAATTTGAGGCAAAGGAGCGATATAATAGCATTAGACAGATTTTGAAAAAGGATCCTTCATTAAGAAATGACGAAGAGCTGCAAATGATGGCTAATTCGCAAGAAATAGTCCAAGAAATAGAGAAGCGATCTTTGCGACAAGAACTAGCTAAGCGCCGAGTTGAAGAGGTATGTCGTGAAGCTGTTTCAATTTTCTGTTTATTTTACATTTTTAAGGGTGTTATTTATAACCCCTTCATTTCTTGGGATATAGGTGCTTGATCCGCCTGATGTGTTGGATGAAAAGACAACTGAACTGGCTCAAGCAATAGTGAAGGCCAAATGCCTGGTTGTTTACACTGGTGCTGGAGTTAGCACGGTAAGATAAACTAATCAGTGCGGGCGTGAAGCAACCCTGTGAGTAAGTTCATCTATTCCTCTTTAATTTCCATTGTGCAAGACTTAATTATAATGTGTCCTTTTTCTTCCAGGCGGCCTCGATTCCTGACTATAGGTTAGTTGACCTTGTATATATTAAAAATTTATAGTGATACCGCAGCCTCCGTTGATATAAGCGTAGGTTTACAAAATAGTATGTTTTCTTTTCATTAACATGTCAAATAGACTGAGTCTTGTGTAACATTTGTAGAGGCCCTGATGGAGTGTGGACTCGCCTGTCTCGAGGAGAAAAACTAGGGTAAAACACTTTTTAACTGTTTTTTTTGTGTGTGTGCTAGTAGAGTATTATTAATTAATTATCAGAGCAGCAGGTTCCCGGTTAAACTCTGTTAATTGCTTAAGCTTCTTAGGTGAAGCTTTTGACAGTTAACTTCAAGGCTATGATACACTGGATGTGTTGTAGCTTTGTGGTGTAGTGTTTTCAGGGTACTGATGTGATAAAGCAGTATATACATGCATAATAAAGCTATACCTGATAGCTTTTTCTGATCAGAGAACCAGCCCAGAATGCAAATTCCCCAGCAAGTAGAAAAAAAATGCAAATTAAATACATTCACAAGAAGTCAGCTCAGCTCTTTTCACTGTAGAACCAGCTATGGCCAGTTTCTCAAAATAAGTTACCTCCAAAAAGTTGTTATCTGCCAGCAGATCAGTAACTTCCAACAGTATCAAAACTTAAACAGCATAATCAATTGGACCTCAGAAAAGGAAACTCACATGAATTTCAACCTGTTACCATGAACAAGCATTGGTGTCTCACCTAGCACAACTTGTAGAAGGACATTTAATGTGTCTATTATACCCAATGTTACTAATCAAACTGTTTGGTAATCGAATTTAATGGAACCAAAAGAAAATTGTGTGAGAGATTTGGATTGCGTTCAATTTCCAAACTAATAGCATCCAATCGAACTCAATCGAACACAGTTGAAAAAATTGAAAATTTCACCTAAATACCTCTTGATCAGTCTGTCATAGTAACAGCCACAAATTAATAATTAACTAGAACAATGAATTACCACAAGCAACTGTCAATTTTAATAGTAATATATTTTTATTGAAATAACCTTTGAGCATGGAAAACACATAACAGGTTTTACAAATGAAAGAACAAACTGACCATAAAATGGACAGTAGACAGTTAGTCTTACTTCACAGTAGTTCAATTCCATTTCATGATTCGTTTCTATCAGCCTAGGGAGTCTTTCATAACCCAAGTACCCTACATAGCTGGCAGTCTTGTTGGGGAGTGCACATGCCAGCTTACAGTAAAATGGACAAACTGACTGTAAAATGGACAAATTCAAAAAAATCAGTAAAGTTCAACAGACAGTAGACAGTTAGTCGTACTTCACTATAGTTCCATTCCATTTCATGATTCATTTCTATCAGCCTAGGGAGTCTTTCATAACCCAAGTACCCTACATAGCTGGCAATCTTGTTGGGGAGCGCATATGTGAGCTTACAGCAAAGAGTGATTTCTTCCCATTCCCCCACGACTTTGTCCTTGGTTTTAGGTGACTGTTGTTTTTCAATCACCATGCCATCCAGTTTCAAATCGGACACGATCTAACTTGATTGAACTCAACTGAACTACATGTATATGAACTCAATCAAACCCAATCAATAGTAAAAAAAAATTGTCATTTTATTTTCTTAAACTTATGCTACAAGTTTTAAGGTTTGCAGTAGCTTTTTCTCCCTGTCAAATTTAACTTGTGGGAAAGTTTTTCCCACAAGCTTTGGTACATGTTTGTTAGTTAGGGGCCCTGCTTCAGTAGTCATCAGACCCTCTCTAGAGTTTCAGAACTTGTACCATGCCTGATGATAAGTGAATGAAACCTCAGACAAGTGCTAATTGAGGACACCCACCATTATTGTGAAGTAATGTATCAGACACAAGAGACAGTGTTTCATCGGGACATCCAAACAGGGAGAAGAGGGTTGAAAATACAACCCGCAGTGGAGTATTATTTTTTGATGAAATACTAGGTGTTTGGATAGCTGATGAAACAGTCTCAAGTGTTTGATATATCTTCTCAATTGAAACAAAAACTAAGGAGTAAACGAAGAATTAAAATCGTCAAAATCTATGTTAATTAAGACCGGGTATCCAAACCTCCTTCACGTTCATGATTTTCTTTGTTTTAACTTGATGAATTAGTGAATGTGACACTACAACAGGAGAAAGAATAAATGAGGTATTGATCAGTTTTTGTTTCTTTTCTCAGTTCATATAATTTGGCTGATGCTGATCCAACTTTAACTCACATGAGCATCACAAAGCTTTATCAGGAAAGACTGGTGAGTACTCTCCCTTGATTATGTACATTTGTGTAGTTAGAAGGTTTTCTCCAATCTACCTTGATTACTTTACCGTGTGTAAACATATTGTCTGCTGTATCTAATTGCGTGGTGCTTTGAACAGGCAAGTGGAACCCACAGATAAGTTGTCTTCTTTAATGTTCCTCTGCTATATTTTTCTTACACTAGTTTTCACAGGCGTTTTCACTAAATAAACTATTAAGCAAAAACGTCATCTCCTTGGAAGATGGTGCTTTAAAAAAGCATCTCCAGGATTCCTTTATAAAAGAGGCTAATGTACGGCAGTTTTTAATCATCTTAAGATAAGTTTTTGTTTTTGTTTATTTTTTTTGTTTGTTTCTTTCATTATCATTGTCAGGTCAAGCATGTTGTGTCACAGAATTGTGATGGACTTCATGTCAGAAGTGGTCTTCCACCAGAGGCATTGTCAGAGGTCCATGGGAACATGTTTGTTGAGGTGCAGCAGTAGTAGCCAATGCTTATGATACTGCAAATAACTCCAGTACTAATAGCAACAAGTTACAACAAAGTGTAGATACTTACTTATTAAATAAATGTTAATATCAGAAATAATAGTAACCTGGAATAACCACCTTAAGTATACATTCTACACAAGTGAAGAGTGCTTTTCACACATTCTGATTGGTTATTTCAGAGGTGATTAACAAAGTACTATTCACCTTCAAGCTGGGATTTTTTAATTTCCCACCATTTGTCAGTTTCTTTTTTTGTCCACTAGTATATCCTAAAAGCAAATTTATTCACCTCAGTGTTTGTAAAAGTGGTGTGGATATTTACCTTGCCACTTCATGGCTTCATTAAATATCCACCACTATTCACTTCCACTTCTGTGTTTAATCAAAACTATAACAAAATTCTCGAACATGATTGGCTATCAGCAACCTGATTTATAATGGTAATAGGACTGAGTGGAGTCCAGTTCGGTCTGTAATCATAGGAGTGATTAACAAAATCGGACGACTGCAAAGCAGGAGTCCGATTTGTTGACCACGAGTATGATTACAGACTGAATTGGACGACATGATGTCCACAATTTTACAAAGTCAGTCTCTTGAATTGGTTGCTATAGTGATTGTAATCAATGTTGTGATTGGTGGATTTAGTGGAGAGGACTTAAAATGATTGGCTCATATAACTGTCTGATTACAGGTGTCCGATTACAGCCAACTGTCCGATTACACTGTCCGATTACAACTTTGCAGATTAATTAGAGCAAAATACAGCAGTTTATGCACCAATCACATTTGAGGAAATTGTAATTGTTTTGATTAGAGCATTATTTGGACAGTGTACGTGTCATACTTGTAATTGGACAGTACGCATCATTTTGCGCACGCTGTTGTGGTGTACTTTGTTGAGTAAACTGCTGCGTTTTTCAGTAACGATGTTTAATCGTTCAGCGCCTAATTGATGGTTTGTTCATTTCTCGAATTTTGCAATAGTTTTGATTAATTGGTAACAGGGCTTCGCATCGTCCAATTCAGTTTGTAATCATACTCGTGATTAACAAATCGGACTCCTGCTCTGGGTCAGCCAATTTTGTTAATCACTCAAAACATATGATTACAGACCGAATTGGACTCCACTTTGTCCTATTACCATTATTAATTGTTAATTATTAAAAACTGGATCATTGGATAATGTAATTTTAATTAATAGCTTTCATTTGGTTTAGCCATCATGGTATATGAGCAATTACACCATTACTCTACAAATATGGAAAGCATACCTGTAGTTCTTTGGGGTCGTGAAGCAATGAGGGCAATTAGAAAAACTTTGAAATTAATCCTTAATTGCCCGAGGGCACTTGCGATTACTTGTTTATCACCTAAAGGGTAAAATTCTGTACAAATGAAAACTTTCAAGATCTTGCCATTGCGTAAACAGGCTCGCCAGTTGTTATTAAAGAACAGGCTGGCAGTAGAACGGGAAAAGCCTACTATAATAGTAAGCAAAACACAGCAAGTTCAATTCACTCAAAGCAATTTCTTAACAAATAAAACTTAAGCAATCTAATTTTATTCACCTGTTTTGCGAAGCTTGCAACGGTGTGAAACTATTTCATCAGTCGATGAAAGACGTAAACAAGTAAGTGTCCAAACAAGCTCTAATAACTTCTTGAATCCAAAACTCTCCTTTCCACCACGAAAACTTAACATACCAACAAAATTCACGCTCTTTTTTGTGCTGATAAGGTGACCCGTGACACTAATAAGGCAACCCAAAGCAAAACGAAGAAATTAACTTTCAGTTTGGCAGCCATGAAGTTCTGTAACTCTATGCTTCGTGCGAAATGAGCCATACCAACTCAAAGTTTTTTCATGCAGGCTGTGAATCAATACGTTTTTGGATGGAAAAATCCTTTGCTTTTCCACCAAAAGACTGCACTTTGCTGCATGTCGATTTTCTTTCATGTTAAGATGAAATAACCATGTTTAGGTCAAACTCAGACTGAAGCGATATGTTCTGAAATTCCTTTCCAAAATCTGTTTGAAGCGGGAAACAAGGGTCCCCAATAGGTTTGGCGGGATGCGGGATTTGGCTTTTTTTCGCCGTGATATTTGGGATTTGAGCTGAAAACAGGGGCGGGAAGCGGGAATTACAATTACAAGCGGGAGCAGGATTTTGTGTTTTCATAGGGCTGGGATGCGGGTTTCGTGAGAGGAACAGAGTAGGATTTACGTGAACTCATAAATTTTTATTGACCAGTGCAAAAACCACAAGCTGGCAGAAACGAACCTTTTGTGTGTATAGCTGTGTTAGGTTTCAAGTAATGAATAGCAATGGCTCTGTGCCCTGTCAGGTTCTGTCAAACGTATCCATTATCACTTGACTACGTTAGCATCATGAGACTGTATGAGGTCTTTGAGTCCTACTCCTACTGATTTGGATCATTTGTGTTGACCCCTGACATCAATGACATCTGTCCATTTCCAACATTTTCAACGCTTGCTGCTGTAATCTTGTTCCCCCCCGATCTATCCTATTCTTTCTAGTCTTAGTTTCGACCTTTCCAGAGCGCTTGTCTTGTTTTGGCTAGGATGGCCACACCAGATGACGGTGATAGTGATTTACCGTACAAAGTATGCGACATTACAAATTGCACGCCATATAAACGAAAAGGATGTGCGAGAAGGAATGCCTTCATTCGGAAAGAAAAGTTCTGAGCCCAGATTTCAAGGAAAGTAAAGACGCTGAAAGCTTTGAAAGAAACTGTCAAGTGTATTTACGGACAATTTCTTAAATATGGGAATGAAAAATCTTTTTCTTTCACTGATACGTGGACAAAAAAAAACAAAACAGTATAAACTGTTTACGGAAAGAAACGTTTTAAACATTTGTGCTTACTTATCTGCTAGCCATTGAATTCTTTTGTGATCTTTTAGACGATATCTATTTTGAAAAATATTCTGTGTTAATAATTAAATTAATTATTAATTTAACAAATAAATAATTAACACAGAAATGTCTTTGAAAAGTGGGCGGGATCGGGATTTCCAGGCAAAAAAGGGCGGGATGGTGGGATTAACAGAAAAAATTGGGCAGGAAAGCAGGATCCGAGAACCTTATTGTGGACCCTCAGAAACTAACTTAATGTAGGCATGCTCAGGCAATCGGCATCAAGTAATTATGCCCTCTTGATTACCAAAAGTGCCCTCGTGATTAAGAAAAAATGCTCTCTCTCTCAGCAAATCAGCTTTCAGTAATTTGGCCCCATATGTGATAATTATTAAAACAATTATTATTCCACTTGCATTTGTTTGTCTATGAGATGATTATAGCCAACTCACTCAAGCAGTCAGCCAATGGTTTGTTTCAAATACTTCTGATGTTAAAACAAATAAGTTTCAGGTGCTGATGTCTCCACAATTTTGTACATGTAGGTCTGCACAGAGTGCGAAGAAAATGACAAGATCTACTATCGCCTGTTTGATGTAACGGAAAACACAAGACTGAGAAGACATCAAACAAATCGTTATTGCCACGAATGCAGTTCACAGTTAAGAGATACCATAGTTCATTTTGGTGAAAAGGGTAACCTGAGATGGCCATTAAACTGGGAGGGAGCTTTGGAGACAGCAAAAATTGCAGATTGTATTCTTTGTTTAGGATCAAGCTTAAAGGTGGTGTACACTGTTTTGATTAAATAATGTGTCTTAAGCTGCTTATATGAAGATTTATTTTTCTGGCATTTTTCATGATGTGGAATTCACTAGCATCAGTGATTTCAAGACACAACTTTGTATGGAATTTCTTTATTGTTTTTCGGAGTAAAGAGAAACCTTGGCTTTTTAATAAAGTACTTTAGTTTTTGTAACTGTACTTTATGCGAAATCATAGTTATCAATTTATTTCTGCTATAATGTTGACTCCTTTTCCTTGAAGGTGTTGAAGAGATATCATGCTTTATGGGGGATGAATAGAGTGAAGACCAGAAGACCCAACTTGTATATTGTTAACCTTCAGGTGAAGATGCTTGTTACCTCTAGCCATTTCATTTTGTGTCCTTCCTGCCTTGTGTAACCTTGTTTATTCAGGACATTAGAAATATGGAATCGTCTGTCACTAGGACACCCATTCACTTGCTATGATAATGGTACAGCTGTAGCTAGTTTAATAGCTGGGCAGTACAATCCTCTTGCCTTATCTCAGAATATCCAAGACATGAGGAGTATAGGGAGAACAATCAAAGACGATTACTTGGAAGTTCACATGGAGGTTACAAGAAATTCTATTTACCGATTTCAAATTGCTCACATTTACAAGTATGGATTTAACTATCAGTGGGACAGCTTCATGACGGCGGAAACAAGCATGGCGCATGACTCCCATCGTACCTTTTGGGGGTTACAAAAGTGGTTTTGGTACCTCTTAGGGTGTTGAGCCTGGTCCATGATGAGAGCTTTTGCGGTACCTTTTATAGGGTACTGGTCGCACTCTTAATTGATCAAAATGCAACTTTGTCATCTTTGGGTGTCCACACAAACTAAAACGTATCCAGGAAATATCTATTCAAGTAAAGGGTACTATAATCTATAGAACAGAATCATTCCAGTATTTGGGCGTAACACTTCATCAGTCTATGTCCTGGGCAGATCACATCGAATCTGTTTGTAAGAAGGTTAATCAAAGGATAGGCCTAATCAGGAAAGTTAGAAATCTACTGCCATTTCAAGCCAGGGTCACCCTATACGACACCGTAATCCTACCACTCTTTGATTATGGAGACCTCATTTGGGGGGACAAGAACAATCTCAACATAATGTCAGAACTGCAGGTACTTCAAAATAATGCTGCTAAAGTACTGTTGGGCCTTCCAATCCGAAGCTCGTCAACTCAAGCCTTGAAAAGCCTTGATTTCAAGCCACTTGCTTTAAGGCGATTTTTTCATCGTTGCACCGTAATTCATAAGTGCTTAATTGGGTCAACAGATTTTGACTTCAGTTTCATTAGAAATCAAGCTGTTCACTCGCACAATACGAGACAATTGAACGATCTTCGTTTGCCCCTCCCTCGCACTAACTGGGGCAAGTAAATGTTCATTTATCAAGCAGCAAAGGACTGGAACAGCCTCCCGCGTGAATTAAAAGACACACATATTTTATCTATTTTTAAAGCAAAACTGAAAACGTTTTTGAATGATTTTAGCTAATTTTAATCTTTAGAATTTTAACTTTTTAACTAATGCGAACTCTTTTTACTCTTATTTATTTTAGCATGTAGTAATTTATTAGGTAACTCTTATTTATGTCATTTTTAGGTGATTCTTATTTAGGAGGGCTCCACTGAAAACCGCCCTTGGCGAGTTGGATTCCCTCACTAAATATTATTATTATTATTATTATTATTATCGTCCTCACGTAATGTTTGCTTAGAGTCCTTAGGGCCAAGACCAAACCATGGTCCTGGGGCACTAGGGGATAGCCAGTTTTTAGCTTGATAGCACCCTCCTCAAAATGTGTGCTGTACCTAGCAAGGTTATCTTTTGTAGTTCACTGATGCTTAATTGGCCGGGAATTCTTCCAAGATAAGTTTCTAGTCCCTTTTTGATTATTATTATTATTGTTATTATTATTATTATTATTATTATTATTATTATTATCATTATTATAAAAAATATGACAGGAGATAATGTTTTGTTCAGAATTGGTATCTCTTAGGGCTGAAGAAAATTTCAAGCCACGCCCACAAAACAGGATCTTGATACCTCTTAAGGGTTCTTTTCAAAATTTCCGATGAGCACCCCCGTCCTTTTTATATGGGTGTGTCCCCCAGGAGTATCAGCTGACACTGTGGTACCAGTCTAGTAAACTTCATCTTTAATCTTAAAATTATCTTTCTTTATACACGGTGAAAATTCATCAGGATTTACAAATACAATGAATATATTTATATCTATATTAAAACTAATATTATCATTATAATACATTTAGTACAGAATTGAAAAATTATGTACTAATAACAAGCATGCTCTCCATGAATGCCCTGTATCTGTTTTATGAATTCAAGATTGAGCAAGTGCTTTAATTTTTCAAGCGAGTTAGCCTTTCCAAGGTTACAGGGTAGGCTGTTCCAGAGGGTTGCACCACTGTACCTAAAACTGCTTTTGGGAAAGTTAGTTCATGAAAAGGGAACAACTAGTTTGTCTGCGGAGTCTCCTAAAGAGTAGCATATTACATTCCATTTAGGAAATTTGAATGAGAGGTATTCGGGAAAAGGACCGTTCAGAGACCCATATACCATCAGAGCTTTATCAATTTGATGTTGGGTGTACAGGTCTTTCCATCTGAGATGCTGAAGCACGCAATTGGCATCAACAGCATAACTCAAAGTAGTTATGGAGTTTTTTTGGCCTGCCAGATAGTGTTTTTTGGCAGTATAAGAGATACCTTTTCAGTATCACCGAAAAGCCCCTCATTGGAGTGTTCAATAAAGTCTCATCTCATCTCTCATCTCTCATCTCATATACATGTTCTGGTGTAAAAGAGCGTGAGAACATTTAAAATATTAATTTTCATGTATTGCCCAGGAAGTATTATTTAAATTTGCTTAACTGTTAAAATGGTGAAACAATTTTGTCTTAAAATGCACTGCATTTTTAATTTCAGTGGACACCAAAGGATGATCTTGCAGCTTTGAAGATTAGTGGTAAGAATAGTCTCACTTAAAATACATGTACTCTGATCATTGTGGAAGTATCTCTTTAAATGACACATCTTCTCTGTGCTTTGCAGCTGCGCATGCATTGTTTTGCATGCTGGGAGGTGTATCCCAAAAATAGCCTTCTTTATAACCAACTTTTTAGCTTCCGACACACTGAATCTTCTTACAAATAACTAACCTCCATATTCTCAACGTGTTTATAGGTCGCTGTGATGATGTTATGAAAAGAGTGATGGACAAACTGAATCTTGCCATTCCAGAGTACAAAAGGTTAGTGTTTAATCAACAGTCTCTTTCTTAACTCACCAGTCACCTTTTAAAATGTTCACTTGATCTAAATAATAATCATTTTACGTAATTTATGAAGTACAACCCAGGTGAAGGAGGCATTTCTGTGATGTGAAAGAGTGCCGACCACGGGAAAATGTTGCTTGATTTGAAGCTCCACATACATGTACAAGCTTTTATACCATGCCATAGAAAATACAGCCAATCAAAATAGAGGAAAACCGTTGCGTATATAAACAATAGCCTCCATTTGGCGCGAAAATATGCTCGGATATTTGTCCTTGGACATTATCTGTTCCGTTAAGCGAACAGTTTTCCGGAAAACTGTGAGCTTTGAGGAACAGATAATGTCCAAGGACAAATATCCGAGCATATTTTCGCGCCAAATGGAGGCTATTGTTTATATGTGCAACGGTTTTCCTCTATTTTGATTGGCTGTATTTTCTATGGCGTGGTATAAAGGCTTGTACATGTATGTGGAGCTTCGTGCGATATTTGTATTAAGTCACAATGGCCTCTTTTCCTGAGCTTGGTTTTATTTTCTTGTTAAACGAGCGAGTTCAGAATCACATGGGAACAATCATCTTTTACGTTTTGCAGAAGCAAAGATTCTCTTTTTACACTAGCGACGACACTAAGGCCTCATGAATTGGACACTTTTAGTACCAAATACTTAACCATGTCTGGGCCACAGTGCCCTGTGGCCCAATCTCCTGATAACGGGAGGAATGAATATCTGGTAGTGGAGGATAGTAACTGTAACAACAGTGAGGAAAGTAATTCATACAGCTGCAAAACGGAGAATGGTGCTCGTTCAAGTCCGAAACGTCCAGGTTGGTTTGGTAAAGGTTACGCAAAAGCAAAGAAACCGAGCAAGAAAAGAAGACTAAGATGATGACTACCCACGGTTCAACCGGCAACAGACTTCAACTAATAATATTATATATTGTTACGAAAGTACTGAGGGGTGTAACCAAGAGCAACCTTTACAGAGTAGCTGCAATTCGTCAGCGTTGGAGGAAAATATTGAAATATGCCACTTAATTTTGCTCTCTTATTGTGTTAGTTATTGGCTATGAGAGTATAATGGACATACATGATTGAACCAGTACTGGATTCATGGATGCCCCTTCGGTAACGCTTATTAATTATGCAAAGAAATGCGCCGAAAGAAACTTCAACAATACATCAGGCTTAATTGGTCGAACCATCCATGGTTTGTATCTTTGCTTGACTGGGTCTCGGCAAGATCCAAACCATGGCTTGACCAAACTCGCCAGATATGCCGCCGAAGCCTATCTAAATGGTACGTTAGGTGTAACAACTATATCTCCAGTGATGACCTTGAAAAACAATTGTGTTCAAAATAGGTGTGGCAGGTATTAGCGTATCAACAAGGTACGATTAAGTATTTACCAACCTATCCATTTCTAACAAAAATCCAGCCACATCGGGTCAGTGGCTTGATATCGCATGATAGTGGAGACAAGGCTTTTGATTGGCTGATTGTGAATTCTTTAAATAATTGAAGCTGTAACAAAAAAGAAAATCTGCTTTGAGAGCATACTGTTTCGAACCTGTTTGAAAATTGAGTGATTGTTGTCAAGAGATTGACATTGTAAGTTAGTGGTTTGACGCAAACTAATTTTCAAATGTTACTTTGAAGGCGTAACGGCTGGTGCTTATGGCCCCGTCAACTCCAAGCCCGCTCATCCCCCCTGTTCTCAATAAATAAGCCACACCGTAAATGCCGGAATAGCAACCGGAAAGTCTAGACGTGCGAGACGGGCGCGGTTATTTTTGTACTCAAAGTTTGGTCTCAATAGGACATTGTCTTCACTTCAGGTTAACACAAAACTTTAATGCAAAGTTTGGGAAATATCCTGTTGTAGAAACACATAGTTGAGTGTGCGATACACATTAACACTTCACTTCAAAGCCCTGACGTCCACTTCAATTTCTTTATCGTTCTTCAGTATTCGTGGTGTCTTGGGGGATGGAGCGGACGGGGTGCTTGCCTGGGGGCACTTATTTGAAGCTGGGTGCATTATCAGTGTGGTTTTCAAAGACTCCTCAAAACTCTTCCCTTTGGAAGATACTGGTCGAGGCGTGAAGGCGTGAAAGCCGAAACCTTAGGAACTTGTGCAAATAATGCACGACGGTAAATGTAACACATCTTTAACGGCTCAACGGGAAAACGAACTACCTTTTGCGAAATTCCGCGGTTTCTTCCTGAAAGTTTTCAGTGAACTGAACTGGAAAGTCGTGTTGCTTTTACATTCCAACCGAAATTACAGGAGGAGTTTTGTGAACGGAAAAAAACTATGGTGTCTAAAATAAGTTCTTTTTAGTATGTGGGGGTAATAAAGATGCGCCGAGAGTATATACTGACCAAACAGTGCCATAAATATATACTATGTATATGGACTGAGAGAAAGAAACTACAGCTGGCCTAATGCACTGCCCCCACCCAACCACCCATATAGATCGTTTTCACTGTCACGCAATAAAAAAAGAAATCGAAAACCATCCAGTGGAAAAAGCTATGAAATAATGATGTTATAGAAGATAACTAAATAAGACACTCCTCCAAGTTTTAGGCCTGCGCGTTTCCCCAAACTTCAGATATTCGTCGAAATGTTTCGCAGAGCCCGGTATGAAAACGCTTTGTTGGTGTACCTCCGTGGTACACCAATATGGCGGCCGGAAAATAGTGTAAACATCTGGAACTTACTTTGGATATCTAGGCGACTGATTATCAGCACTGATTAAACAAGCATTTACATAAGCACTTCATAATGCTCTAACTTCTAAAAAGGTTCAAAATCATGAGATAAGTATATATTTTTCGACAAACTCGATCGTAGCCTTGTGTCACGCACCTCCATAACCCTGAAATTCAAAATGCTCTGGATTCCAAACGAAGTACGCTATTGAGCTGTAAAATTGTAAACAGATATAAATATACCGCCTCTTATGCCTATTGAGGATAAAAACTTTGGTGGTTTTTAGTTTTGGATTTTAGAAAGTGATGACGTCACGTGAAAACGATCCATTGGGGCACTTACTCGACCCCCAACGTGGGGGAGATGGATATTGTTATTAATTTATTTATTGTCAGTATTACTAAGGCAATAAAAATTAAACTGGAATTTTGACTTATCTCTTTTGAGAGAAAACTACCTCACTAGAACGAAACGTATTCTCTTCTTTGTCCGTTCCCAATGACTACATGGTATCCCACCATACCAGGGGCCCGTTTCTCGAAAGCCCCGGAAACTTTTCGGGCCCGTAAAACCTTTTTTAGTTCATCTGTATCTAAAAACGGCGAAGTGTATACGCCTGAAACTTCTTGAATGAGGGAACCTCTGTTCATATTAAGAATACGCGAATAAAACAGCTCTGTAATCATAAGCTTCGAGATTTTGCTATGGCTTTCCGGGTGCGAAAACTTTTCGGGACCTTCGAGAAACGGACCCCAAGTATGTGAGAGAGGATGTATCATTAATTGGGTGATAGAGGTCTAACTCTAAATTTAACAATTATTCCATGAGCCTACGTTAGAAACTAGGTGATAAATAACACACGAGGCACTAAGTAATTTGTTATAATCATCTCCTATCCAACAATCGCGAATTGCGAAATTGTTTTATTTAAAATTCTTCAGTCGACTGTCTAATGTGGACATTTCGCGTAGATCTAAACAAAGTGATGTTATGAAAAGGCGGGAAAATTTTTCGCGCATCTGCGTGCGTTCACGTTTTGAGCCCCCCCCCCCCCCCCCCCCCCTGATTTGCAGAAATGTTCTTCACGTAATCACCTCCAAAGTTGTTTAAATTCTGGAAAATTTTGGAAAACGACGAAAGGTTTGAAAACGTGTATACGCCTTGTTCAAGTCAAAGCGACTGTCATGTGCTTAGAATCGATCACGATCACCGAAGTGTAAGAGGACAAGAACCAATAACACAAAGTCTTAAATGTAAGTAAGATGGCGATAATCATTTTTTCCCTAACTGAACGAATTTGTGTGGGTTTTTGGACCTTCCCCTGAATTTTTTGGTTGCTGTTCTTCTTGATTCCTTCGCTTTTATTGGAAATTGACACGTCTGTTCGATTAAAATGTACGGCCTACCAAGCTCTTGTTCCGAGATGGTATCGCTTGTTATTGATCCCTGATATTATTTTCGCGATAGAAATCTTACCAAATGAACTGTTTGCCCTATTCTGCTATCAAATTTTGATAGCAGGATAAGATGTAACTTCTGACAAGTTTAAAAAGAATTTTGTACATTGGAACGATAAGATGTAACTTTTGGCAAAGTTTAAAAAGAATTCTGTACATTGGGTTCAGAGCCTCCTTAAATTTTCCATAATTTGTGAGGCACCTCTGAGCCCAACTACCGAAAAACGTTCAGCCGAATCAATAAAAGGCATGTGACACGGAGAAAAACATGTACACACATATCACACGAAACATTTCATGCATGAAAGGGTTAAAAAATTTCGAGCGTGTACAAAATCAAACACACCCCCTCCCTTAAAATTCAAATGATTCACCCGTAAGCGGCCATTTCCGGGGTCGGCACAGAACGTGGACCCCTCAATCTGGACCCCCTTTCTTTAACCTGGTTAAAATTTCTAAATAACTTAACTCGGCTAAAGGTTGGTTATGACGAAACAACGGGGTTATGAAGTGGATGAACTCAATTGAAGTCATGACGTGGATAAACCAACAAAACGACAGACTTTGCGAACTACAGTCTTTCATTTTCGTGATTATTTTTCTTTGTTTTCGTGTCCTTAAGTTTCTTTACATTCACGGCTAAGGCAGTCTCTCTTCCTTCTCATGCGCACTATAAACGAATTTCCAAGGCAGTTCTTTCGAACATGGTGTTGATTTTGTGTGGACGTCAGAGTGTTCTCCGCTGCCGTCGAATGAATGGTCCTCGAATTTGACTGGAATCCTATCATGCGTGACATTTATACCCGGGCTTTTATAGAGAGCACCTCCGAATGAACATCGGGTCCTTTCACTAAGAACTTTGCGTATTCTTTCATTTATGACAAAAAGAAACACTCGCTTCCTAGCATCTTTATCGATAGAGAAGCGGAATTATGGCATCTAGAAACTGTGAAACGCTCTCGGTCCACAGCTGTTATGTTTGGAAAATGCACTTCACTTAAAATTGTTCACGAATTCATTCATTCGTCTGCATTTCTTGCCATTTTAACGAACTGTCGCTTCCCTTTGACGTACTCTTGTGTTCTTTGCGGAGGTCGATTAAAATTTCCCCTTCCAAGGTGAATGAGCGCATCCTGTTCAGGCCATGGTTTAAGTGTGAAGGTTCCTTGCAAACTTGACTGATATGGTATAGCCGACACTTAGGAAAAAACTAGAAATCCGCTCTAGTAATACAACTGTTTCAAACCGTTGAGACCACTAACCTGGGTTACACCACGCAGAAAGGTAGTTTAAAATTAACTTAACTCGGTTAAAAAAATCTATTGTTCTTCATTTAATTTCAACGGTAACCGAAAAATAGCAGCCACTCACGACTTTTCGGTAACACGGTTAATCGTAATTGTTTAATTAGAAATAACCCGGTTTACTTTCATAGTGCGGCCGCAGCCATTATATTTAAGACACGACGCTGCGTGAATTCATCAATTTCTTCACATCTTGCTCACTGATTAAATAGACTTTACCGTGTTATGTTCTAAGTTTGATTATTTAAATCAGGAGTCCGTATTTTCTGGAAGAAAAAATAGGGGGTCTAGATGGGGTTCCAGAAGGGGTCCAGAAAGGGTCCTAAAGGGGGTCCACGTTTTGTACCGACCCCCATTTCCGCATTCATTTTCCATATACGATCAAACCTAGATATAATGGCTGCTGAAAACTGAGATTCAGTGAACCAATCGGAGACCCAGAAGTTTAGAATCAAAGTGCTCTATGAGCAAATCCGTCGATTTCCCAGTGGATGATGATTGACACGTGTGGCTTACGCGTTATTCTAGTTATACGAATTACCATATTGACTTCTGGCTATACTTGTTATAACAGCCTTTTTTTAAAAAAAAAATAATAATAATAATAACTTTTCGTGCATACTACATGAAGTACAGGAAAAGGCAAACCTCCACTACATAGCTGCATTGCTCCAATGGATTTACTCATTCTCCATTGAGCCACTCTACCTTCTAAACTTCTCGTCGCCTTGCCCAACATATTTTATCTTCCCGCCTGAAGGCGGAAGCGTAGTCTGCTTTACGTGACTCAGCGCCGTTAGATCGAAAGCGAACAGGTTGCGAGTGATATCGAAGCGACTCTGCTCGCACGGTAGCTGAGGAAGATCTTTAAAGTAATCGAGTTTTTTTATTATGAATTACGAACACACAACAGCTAAACCATCGAATGCAATTTGAGGTCGATTATGCGAAACAGCGAGGTCGCATAACGTCAAAAACCATGTTCTTATAAATAAGTACATGTAGCTACTTGTGGATGTTCTGCACCAAAAAAAGGGATACATGAGAAAAGAAAAACACCAGTGACTTAAAAAAACAAACGGAGAAAAAGCCAACGAGTCCCGAAATCTAACTCAGGTCCACTAGATTGGAACGTGGGGGCTAACCATAGTAACACGTAAGAAACCTTGCTTCAAGGGGGAAAGATACAAAATACTTCAGCCTTATCTCAAATTGGCTAGCAAATATGCAAATTAGCTAACAAATATGCGACATACAGTCTCTTAAACTACAAACTTCTCGGATGCCGACAATTAGTGGCTAGTACACAGAGGAGTCCTATTTGACCTTTTAAACTTATAATCTGGCGTAATCATGAGCCTTTCAGAGGCTAGCAAGACCGCGGTGTTCCTTATTTCAGACTTTTTTGACAACTGATGCTACGGTGGCCTCAACGAAATTTCAGGAGCTCAACCCTCCAGTAGTAGTACCATCGATATGTAGAGAGGATTGCCTCTTGTCAATCTTTACTAAACTTAAAACTTCGGAGTGGAAATTTACAATAGCAGCTTCCAGCAACGTCACCTCTGTCATCAAAAACTTTCCCAATGCGTATTACAAAAGCCAACATTTGGTCTTATTTAGAGTTAACTGTTAATTTAAGATTAGACTTGTCATAGAAATGTTAAATGAACTATGCCCAGAAAGCAAACAAAACAAGTTTCCATTTTTAGAGCAACAATCGCAGCTAGACCTAGTAATTTCAGGAGCTTTATCTGCTGGTCAGCGGAATTACTCCAAAAGGTTTACCGATGATGAAAGTGTGACGATATGTCAATTGTCTAGATCAGCCAATCAGCATTAAGTTCGACCATGTGCTCGAGTTGTTGTTCGTTTTACATCATGGCCGTGTAGTATTGCTTCGTTCTCAGAATAAAGTTCTGTTGAGTTAACTGTTTATCAGTTTATCGAGCCTGATTTATACAGAAAGGACATCAGTTGCATATCATTTGCATAATCTGCACCGACACTGAAACCCTATAGATTGCTTGCGCAATCTCCGGTTAAAAAGGGTGATCTCCTTATATTTCACAGCCAAGATAGTGTGAAATAAAACTTTATAATCTTAATATGTCAATTTAGTCTCACATTTTGATTGGTTCTTACTGATGATCTATTAGAGGACAGACGCAAAGATGACGTCATTAGCAATTTTTTTTGTTTTAAACAAGTAGATTTCATTTTTTTTCCGTTTGTCTGTTCAGAGATAGATCCCAGGTGCGGTTAAGATGTGGTACGAATATCAGTGACACACTTGGCTATAACCTGGCGTGCCAGTTTTTTGTTCTTACCACACTTTGACATAATCTGTGATCGATTAGTGAACAGACGCACGCAACATGGAATCTATTTGTTAAACTGACGTAACTTCAATCAAAGTATTCGGCACCTCAGGTGGCGACACGATTATTACTATTACTATTAATATTTCAGCTGATATCAACAAACTGAAGCCGATAACATCAATATTGAACAAGGAACAACTACTTCATCTGTCAATGCCAGACCAGACGAGTTTCAGACCCAAGGTCTCTTCTTGGACAACCCCTGAAGGCTGCTTTTCATCCCAAGACCACTATATCGACAAATGTGGTCGAGCAATCAATAACATCGATTTAAAGAAAGAAAAGAAATTTCAGTAATCTAATCTCCGAAGGAAAAGCAGCCCGAAATGCCCTACGGAAACGTGATTATATTATCATCAAACCTGTTGACCAGGATGGTGCAGTAGTCGTTTGATTACACCAGCTTAACTTAGAAGAGGATAAGAGACATCTCTCCGATGAAAGGTTCTACGAGAAGCCTGGGAATAACCCGATTAATGACGACCAACAACTGGTAAAATCAACGATCACTGAGATGACCTTGGCGACCCCACTCCGCGGAATTCTACCTTTTATCTCTTACCAATGATTACCATCCCAAGGCTGGAAATCTGGGCTGACTAATTGTCTCGCGTTTAGCTGCCCCAGACAAAAAAATCGTCGCGTTCTTTACCGCAATAACTGCACCCTTAGTTCACAACCTATAGACAGGGTCATAGACCTACGTCGTGGACAGGAAACACACACCACAGATGTTCGATAAGTGCCGCTTCGACCATGGAAAACCTTTCCTTTTTATAGTAATATTACTACGGAATTTACATACTTGACTTACTTGGGCCGAGTATTACGTCCACCGAACATATAAGGCCAACCCACACACGATCGCTCTCATGTGGCTTTGATGGCTCAGTTGGGAGAGCATTGCACCCGTGTCGCAAAGGTTGTGGCTTTCGAATCCCGTTCAAAGCCTGAAAATTTTTCAGGTCTTTCTTCCAGTATTGTTATGGCTGTATTCGCATCTATCATCATGTCTTTCCTTTTTACCATGGATCTCAAGTCCCTGATAATGTTAACAACGATGGTCTCCGTGGCCTTGACCATTTACTGAAAGAGTCAAGAAACCTTCAACAGCCAAGTCCACACTCTAACACGTTTGTTTTAATGGAGACCACTACTGACAGGTTAGGAGTGTCGCAACTATAGGCCCAATAATAGGTCCAAATTACGTCTGGATGTTTATTGGCTTTGCAGAAGACCAAATGTTACACAAGTACAACGGCTTCATCCCGCAGCTGTGTCGACGATACACCGATGACGGGGTAGGCGCTTCATCCTGTACACGGGAAGACTCGAGAGACAGATCACGTTGGTTTTCAGTGTCACGCAATTCAAAAAAGATCAAAATCAAAATCAAAACCGGTCAATAGGTTAAGTCCAGAATCTGGAAAATGAAATAAGGTAAATATGCAAAGACTCTCGCCAAAATTCTGGTCACAGCAATTTTTCTAATGCGAGATATGCGGAGAAATTTTTTACCCAAATTTATAGAGATTTGTATGGAGACGCCATGCTGGTGCCCATACGAGTGGGCACCAACATGGCGGCCGGAAACCAGCAGAAACATCTGTCACTGAGTTTTGCTACAAAAGCGTGCATTTATCCCTCGAGGAACTCCAAAACATTAAAATAATACTTTTTCTAAGACATGAACTGTTCAGATAGCCAAGTTCCCCGAAATAAGTCACTTTTTTAACCATCATGACAGCTCTTTAGGCCGTCATGTGAATGCCGCGTCACGCAAAAGCTTAGAAATTCAAGCGTAGTGTATCACAAAACCAAGAACCCATTCAGAACGAAAATTTGTATGAATATTAGTTTTCAGCTGCTCTTATACATCATTTAAGTAAAATCTCAGGAAGATCAATAGTTTTGTATTTCGAATTTTGGTGACGTCATGTGAAAACCAGCGATATACTTATACCTTCCCTGAAGAAAAGGTCTCCCTTTCCTGGATATCACAGGTCTTCCAATCCCCGTCACTGCAAGAACAGCATTCCCTTCAGTCAGCTCCATCGAATTAGACGTCTGCGAAGTATGGAGCGTGATTTCCAACGGAAGGCGCAGGAAATGTGTACGTTTTTAGAGAAGCGCGGATACTCTCGCGTACCTCTCCCATACGGCCTGCAACGGGTATCACGAGTCAGCAGGCGTGATACCATCCAAGACCCTCAACTTAGCCATCAACGGCACACAGAGAGTTCCCTTGGTGTTGACGTACAATCCATTCAATTATCAACTTTAA
Organism: Orbicella franksi; assembly: GCF_964199315.1. Taxonomy (NCBI): domain Eukaryota; kingdom Metazoa; phylum Cnidaria; class Anthozoa; order Scleractinia; family Merulinidae; genus Orbicella; species Orbicella franksi. The sequence continues at coordinate 11,725,235 of NC_138150.1, forward strand.
CATCCTGAACCACCAAGGAGACAAGAATTTCGAAATGAAACCTCTCAACAAAACTGGGCTTTCTCAGGATCCAAATTTGGCATGGTCTAACTGGAAAACAAATTTTTTGCGCATTGTTAACTCACATGCTCCATGAAATAAATGTGTTTTTTGTTTCAAGCCATCAGACCTCGTAAACCTGAACTTTCAGGAATTTCCAATGGAGGTGTTCTGCAAGGAATTTTTTGACTGGGAAAGATGAGTTGGGAAGACATTGAAAGGTTGTTAAGCTGTTGGGATTTTGTGATGAGCACCTCTAAATCGATCAGTTCACCACCCATGTGGAGCGTCCAATACATTTTCTTGCTGATGATGTAATTTGTGATCATTGGCTATGCCCACTGCATCTGTCATCCCCAGATACTCTCCTAATGGGCAATTCACTTAGTCTTGGTCCAAGAGAAACCATAACTCAAGCAATCTCTACCTAAATAATGCAGGCCCTTTTCACAATACAGACAGGCAGCTCTGCCCCTTTGGTGTCTGTATTTAACAGCTGTTTTTAATTTGGATGCCCTGCCATCAGGGTCCGTACCCTTTTTCAGAAACAAATTTCCAGGACTTTTCCAGGACTCAGATTGATTTTTCCAGGACTGTAAAATTCACATTAACCCTTTCACTCCCAAGATCTTAATGTTAATTCTCCTTACTGTCTGCCATACATTTCATGTATTTTTACTTGAGTTTAACAGATTTCCAGAACTTTCCAGGACCAGTAGCCCTTTTCCAGGACTTTCCAGCCCTGGAAAATGCCACAATAAAATTCCAGGACTTTCCAGGTTTTCCAGGACCCGTACGAACCCTGTGCCATGCCCACAATGTCATTTTATTGATGATTAATGGAGTTGCCTTTTTCCTAGCTGGGGGATTTTAGAAACCTTGCTGGAAACCGAAGTCCTCAATATTTCTCCTGAAAGTATTCCGCCAGCAACTGAAAATAATGCTTTACAATTAACTGTTTATTTGCTGTTTTCAATTAGGATGAATGCTAACGAATTGCCTCATTAGCTGCCCCTGAAGAGGGGCGTGTTTAAAACACGCGAAATGACGAAATGGCGAAATGGTGCTTAAGATAAGAGCCAAAGTTATAAGATATAACCGCTTCAATAAAAGTTGCAATTGTTGCCCTATTTATTCTGTTTGGTGACGGAGCATTAATTTTTGGGTTCAGGGGGAGAGGGGTGGGAGTGTGGACACTTTCTTCCTAGGAAGAACTTTTTTCTGCATTGGTACTTGTAATTGTACCACTCCGTTCCTGTGCAAAGTACATGCTTGCCAAATCGACAGGTTTCTTTCACAGGTCACAGGTCACAGGTCACCAAAAATATGCCAAAACGTTATAAAACAGATGCATACAAGTGCATCCCGAGTGTAACTATAACAGCTCTTTTCTGAAAAAAAAGAACACATAGGGGAAATCAGCTGTAGCACTGAAATAAAAAAAATTGATCCAAAGAAAGCCAAGAGTTATTTCTGTTGAAAATATAAATTGTTTGTAGCCTTTCAATATAATATGACAACGAAAGAGGCTTACACTGATGTTGACAGTGAACCAGGGGGGCCTAGAATCTAGTCTGTCGCGATGTGTCACACACGGCATTTTGATGCATCAAAATGGAGGGTTCTGTATCTTTTGCGAAAGGTGGATAGAATTTGTATTTTTATGTGACACATGATTTAGCCTTTGCATTTTTACGTGAAAAGTGATTGCTTCTTTTTTTCTGTGAACGTGAAGCTTTTTCCGAATTTTTTGTGATGCGTGAAAAGGCCAATTACTTATGCGTGAAATTGTTTTCAGAAGAGGTATAGGGGACCCTCTTGTTTCTGTTTAGTACATACTCGTTATAAAGATTTCAAAAAAGATAGAAATAAAGCAGTTCAATTTGCTATCATAATGAATTATCTTATTACGATAAAATATATGTAACACTACATGTCTGAAAGCTACATTTCAACCCATTTCGTACATATATCACCCCTAGATTTTTGTCATTAAAATTTTACAGTAAAACATTTTTAGTTAGGGTTTGTTGCATGGAAACATCGATAAACCTCTTGGGAATCTCGAGTAAAATTTACATCGCGAGTTTTACCGAGTGCTTTTTGATTGTGACCTGTGACCTGTGACCTGTGAAAGAAACCTGCCGTTGCCAAATATCGTGTGTACACTTCATTGCGAAGTGGGTTCGGTTTTGATAATTTATTTCACTTGATTGCTGAAGCTCAAAGCATAACGTCATAGCGGCTGCTTGATGGTAAATAAGAGATAAACAAGTCGTTTTCTTTCGATGTCAAAGCTAAACGCCGCCATTTTGATCAAGAATATCTTAGGCGTTCAAACCGCGCCCTGTTAACAGAGAGAGACTGGAATCCAAATTACCAAAAGGTCCATGACGGCGAAGTTGCGATTGTAGATGTTTCTTTCATTTGTCGGGATTAATCTACAGAATGAATTCGGCAACAGATGGAGATTTTAGTGGAATGGTAATATCTTATAACTTTGGCTCTTATCTTTAGTACAGTGGAACCTCGAATTAACGAACCTCTATTTAACGAAGTCCTCGATATAACGAACGATATTCAATGTCCCGGCCAAAGTTACAGTAAAATTTATGGAATAGAACCTCGATATAACGAACCTCGATATAACGAATTCTTCGATATAACGAACATAATCCGGAAGCCCAAACGTAAAATCTACCTCGATATAACGAATTACAATGTCAACACGCGACAAAAGATAAACGCTGAACAGATCAACTGTCAACAAATCCTTTAATCCCTATGGTAAAGAGACAGCAACCTTTCAATCAACGGCTTATTATACGTCATAGACATTGGCACTATAGTATTTCGATATCAATTGACTTCTGCTCCATCTTCTTTGTCTCTTATTAGTTCTACTAACTTCTTCACTTTCGAAGGCTTCTTGTGATAAGACGAATTCGTAGCTCGTTTCCTTGTTTACATAGACAATTTTCTGTGTAACCTCTATGTTGCAACATTTTTAAACCGCTACTCTGAAAGTTAAGTGTCGTTTATTTTGTAAACAAAAGCTGCGCGCCTGCTCAAAAGTGAAAATAATTGATACTGAAAGCCACCATGCTAAATGAATTGCATCTCAAAACGCGGCACTTCTGGGTGACGAAAATTGCATTGAATTGCGTGACAGAAGTCACCTGTGTTACGAATCAATCATTAACTATGACCTCGATATAACGAAGATTTTGGTCGTTTCCCCTCAAATTCGTTATATCGAGGTTTTCGATGTAACGAACACTCGATTTAACGAACAAATTTGGCCGGTCCCCAGCGACTTCGTTAAATCGAGGTTCCGCTGTATCATTTCGCCATTTCGCCATTTCGCTATTTCGTCGTTTCGCGTTTTAAACACGCCCCCTGAAGAGGCCATAGTCTGTTTTGATGTCAGTGATTAACGTTAACTTTATTAAACACAAACACATTTCCATGTGAACACTTGTTTGTGATTCCAAGGTGGTAGCATTTGGAGAGGCAATGCCATCATGTAAAATCGATAAATCCTGAACTGGTCTCGCAGCCCACAATCGATTGACAATTCACTTCAACTGCATAGTACGACGGAATTCTCTGTTGACTCCTCGGTAAGATCTGGTGCCCGTGTACAAAAATAAATGGGCGTAGTGAGGGAAAGTTTCAATTAACCGAAGAAATGAAAGAAAGCGCGCTAAAATCGACTCGCCAATAAACAAGCCACTATTTTACGATACCTTTGAGCGGTCGAGACGAAAATTTTCCTGGCGAATCGTGGAGTATCTTTCTTGTTAACATCCGAAATGATTTCCCGAATTTCTATGGCTCTCTGAAGTAAATTGAAATGAAAGTTTCCCTCACAAGTACGATCCAAAGAAATATGACAACCAATGGCCGTGTAAGAACACACCAAAGTACCTCAGGAGGCAGCATTGGCAGAACCGTTTGGAAATGGTCTGGTAAGAGTCGGTTCTCAGGGGCTTTTCCCGCCTTACTTGTAAACCTTCGACGTTTCATTTTTCTGCCCGATTTACTGCCCCTGGGTCTCCGAGGATGATGCTGGCTCTGATTTTGCATCTGATTCAGTCTAGCCTATCTCACCACCTTGAAAAGCTAAGCAAATGGCTTGTGTCTAACAGACTTACCTTGAACGCTACAAAAACGGAATTTATGTTGATCGGCTCCAGGCAAAGATTAAGTACCCTATCTGATACACTCGAACTCTCCATTGAAAATGTTCCAATTGAACAAGTTTCCTCTGAAATCAATTGGAGTATATATCAATGAAAATCTAACGTTGCATTCCCACATTGATAAACTGTGTTAAAAGATCGCTTCTGCAATTGCAGCCATAAAGCGAGTTAATAAGTTTGTGCCTCAATCTACCCTACTCTGCATATACAATTCACAAGTTCAACCTAAGGCTTTGATTACTGCAGCCTAGTTGGGGTAATTGTTATTTAACAAGCTACAAAACTACAAAACCGTGCTGCACGAGTAATAACTTCATCGGGCTATGACGCTGATGTCGATTCCTTGTTTCACAAACTCAGCTGGAAAGACTTGCAATCTCAACGTCAAATTCAGAAAGCCCTAATGGTTTTCAAGTTTTTTTATACGGTCTGGTTCCCAAATATCTAACTTGTTGTTCCCTTTCCGAGAACTAATTACATGAAATGTCATGAAAGTTCCAATTTAATTGTGTGACAGTTTATCTTATTTTTTAAGTTACGTGATTCAGGGAATCTAGGAATAATAGAAATCGGAAGCACGTGCCTGACAGTCTCAATTAGTTCAGTCGACGATTACCAGTTAATTAGCACCAGATTGTAAACGCGTTTCATCTTATCGACAAAACATGTAAGTTTGCGTGTCACTTAATATTCCGTGATCAAAGAAACTGTTTAGAAAAGGTTGTAAGATAATCAGATTAGGTTTCGCTACGTTTTAAGGAGTGCCGTGTGTTGAGTCTTTTTAGTACAAGTACACAGTCAGAGCGAGAGAGGAAAGCGAACCTTGTGATCTTAAAATGAACTTGTGAAGTTTGCGAAGAACGGCCTGTTGAGTCTTGGCATTCGCAACACAAAGATAGTTTTAGTTACAGAGGCGCTGCCCTTTGGAACAGCTTACCCTGTAACATTAGAGAATTCCGTTCATTAAATCAATTTAAACGCTTTCTCTATCATCATTTTTTAACATACGGCATTCATGGAAATCAGTTTTATACGTAGAATATTGTTGTAAGTTAATATAATATTAGGATTAGAATTTTAGGTTTAGGATCTTAGACATTTTCTTGGAATTTATTGTACCTGATGATTTCTTTTACTGTGAATAAATAATGATTAAAGAAAGAAAGACCAGAATATGTGAGATGTTCTTGTGCAGACTTCCATGCGAAGTCAGTCTGGATCTCCGACCATCAACAGACATAGGCCGGGCATCTAATGTGGAAAGATCAGCGCAATGATTAACAATTCACCAATCGGTGAAAACAATAATAGTTAATTGACCGTGATTGGTTTAATCCATCAGTCTCTTTACTCGATCAACAGTTATAAACCCCCTTCATAAATGGCTGCCAATTTTAAATCATTTTGCAAGTCTTAAAATTATCCTTCTAACCTTTTTCTTACGTTGCATGATAATTCAAAAGAATTTGTATTCACACACTAGGTTATGGCGAAGGTTATTTGAATGCATACAAAAGAATTTTAAATAGCCAGCATTTATGAAAAGGGTTTATATGATTGTTATACAAACCAAAAAGTCTTCAAAGTTTTTGCTACCTAAGCCGCTACGGTGGTCAATTTACGTTTATCGACTTACCACATGTAATTGTTTCTCTTGTCCGCCGACAGACCACAACGAGTTCATAAATATTTCTGGCATGTTAACCCGTATTAACGCCACTCAGTGAGTCAACTGACGGTCTAAATCTTTTAATAACACGTGATTGATTCGGTTAACCCGATAATTCACAAATGAAGTTGTCGTTGTTCAGCATTATCCTAAATTTACAATGATCATGTGCACTTTCATTACTTAGTGCAATTTTGATGTTATGATTGGTGCGTGATTTTGCAGCCGTTAAATAATGAAAAATGTGCCACATTTTCGTCTCAAACCGTCATAAATATTCACAATATTTCCAACCATTGTGTATTGTGTCTTACATGTAACTTCTTCAAAATGACGTTTTTTCTTAGCAGGTCACTTCTTCTCCAAAGATGACTCACGGAGACCTCATGAAACTTCGTGGCGCGACCAAGCTATTTTATAAATAATCTAATATATTAACACTGTGTCAAAGAATTTTTTTCCTTTTTACAAATGGTTCATGTCATTAAAAATCTCACTAAAACTTACAATCAAAGAGGCAAACTAAGACTACGAGTATCTAAAGAACTCCAATTCCTGTCCTTAAATTCAACTTCACAAGGTGAGACTTATTATTACATGATGTCTCTGGTTTCATCGATACATCTGATGTTTACTGAACAACAACACTAGCAGGCTCAACCTCCTCCTCGTGGCTTCTCGGTGACGCTGGTACCGCAGCAGATCGAGGACGACGACTTGTCGCACTACCATTGCGAGGAGGCTGGGGACTAGTAGCTCTCTTGGCCGACGCTGCTCTAGGAGATTTGGGGTTCTGAGAACCCTGCAAATAAACAAATGTACTTGTGTCAAGTTCAAGTGTACGGTTATGTCTCAAAAAACTGAGTTGGGGAGCACTGGGAACTGTGAGGAAGAAGGGCCTAAAGTACCTTGTGAAGGCCCTGAATAAGTAATTCTCCTTAATAGTAATCGAAACACTGATTTGTAGTTCTACCAGTCTACTAGTACTGAAAGAGTTAAACGTAGTTTTGATGCACAAACGAGGTTTCCCAGAGGAAGTTTCCAAATTATCCAAAACTTGATAGCTTTGCTCATCTTGTCCACTTTCAGTACTATGTTTTTCTTTTCCTACCAAGAGTTTTCTTTGATTTATCAACAAACAGATAGCTCAGAAAATAAGCCAGTGACCTAAATAAAAAAGTGGTGGAAAGTATAGGAAGAAAAGAAAATGTGATAGCGAAAGGAGAACGATGCAAACAACAACAAAACTTCAAGCGATAATGAAATCCTCGTACTGGCGGTAAGTCAGGCATTCGATCCAATCCTTCAAAACGTCCTTTGTAAATATGTCCATCTTGACCAATCAGTTCTGTCTCATCCCTATCAAACAAAATACTCTGTAAGTAATTGACACGCACGCCTTTTTCACAGCTGTGCAAAGGGCTTCATTTTTGTTGACCAATCAAAACTAAGAAACTTGGGGTGAAGTAGACAAATGCTAGAGTTTCCCGCGGATTTTGCGGCCGTCTTAGCTTCCTCCCGCCACACAAATCAAACAAAATTCATCAATTACGTTGAATGAAAGTACTTATTGTGGGATTCGGACAGACAAAGAAGTCTGTGACACACTCTTGAGCCCGATTAAATAACGTGATTAAGTGAAGCAAACATTTCTTAACAGCGCTCAGAGGTGGTTTGAGGTCTGCATATGTTTCTTACCTCTGAGGAATTGGTACTGGTGTGTCATCCTCTCTGTAGTAATAATATTGACTGAAAAAAGAGAACAAAAGGCCATATTAGTATTCTCGGTATTGGACTGGAACTAGCTTGCAACTGAGGCTAATGCGGGGAGACTTTCCCAATGCAAATGACATTAATCTCTTTTCATGATACCCCCCCCCCCCGCATCAGCCTCCATTGCAAGCTAGTTCCAGTCCAATACCGAGAATACGAATATGGTCTATTCACGCATATCCTTAACCTCAATCCCAGATATTTAGGGAAAAACTTGAAACTATCGCAGCCTTGCTAAAGACATTATTGAAATTACAAACAAACATTCCATAATACTGATTAAGCCTTAATCAATTGTTGTTTGTACCAAACATTGCTCGATTATTTACGACGGAAGGTAGGTATGATTACAGACCGAATTGGACTCCACTCAGTCCTATTAACATTACTTTGGCCCGTATTCCCAGAGCATTTCCCGTACTCGTATGTCAACAACTCGATAAAAATACAGAAAATGTTTCCTGATTGTAAATTGTAACTCACTTGAATCTGGCTGTCCTTCTGTTAGGAAAGGTCACTGTATGACTTCCACCACATGCTCGGGCTGTTGTTGTGGCTACTTCTTGTTCGTAGGTGTACCCACTGTGTATAATCAGTTAAAAATAATGATTATAAAACGCACAAACCAGACTGTAGGTTATTGTAACATGGTTCGGTAAATCAGCAAAAGTAAAAATTCCTTGAGAAGAAACTGGATTTGCAGTATGACCGCACATATAAAACCTCTCCCAGTGGTGGATGATCCTTCTAACGGTCGGGACAGTGTTTCTCTATATAAACAGATCTTCAGCTTAAGTGCCAACCTTAATAACGTGAAAATGCTCTAAAAACTACTGTCACATTTATTTGGTCATGCCCGTATTCAGTAGCTGTAACCTGGCTTAAACAGGGAACCACCCTATACGCAGGGGCTACGGTGTTTAGCCTGCCAAACATAAATCCCAACGGGCGGCCAAAGGGCACCTGTCATTAAAATGGTTAATTAACCGAGGTGCCATTCTTGTCCGTGGCTTTCGGCAAACATGAGCATAACAAATAGGTGAATGAGCAGTTCAATGGCTTTACACGTGCACGTGACACACTTCTCACCCACGGTACTTTGCAAACCGACAACGTTCTTTGTAAGAACTGTACCCTTCTGACACCAATACACCCACAAATAGATTAAAATAATTGCGAAAGTTCAATAAAAGACAATCAATATTTGGTCCACGTTATCGTCGACGGTGCCTCGGTGGTGCTCACCTAATTCTACGAGACTTGTCTTAGTTCTCATGGCGCTTCCAGGGCCCAGTTAGAGATGAAGGTTTACTGGTCGCGGTGAAAAGCGTCAATTTATTACAGGTTTACAACACACTAATTCTCCTTTAGATCTACATGTACTGTTGCGCGACCGTCACTGCGTCTGCTAGCATTGATCAATTAATACCAGCGTTCAAGGGCACCTGTCCTCCTGTTTATATCCTAGCTTCGTATATAAGCTAAGAAAAACCAAAATACTTCGATGTTTCCTTACCCTCGATGCATCTGACGTATTTGATCAAGTTCAAAAGTTGTGTAAGGACGCCCCGACCGAGATGGAGGTAGACCAGGAGTCTGGGGCAGAGCTGGATTGGGACTACAGACAAAACAGCGCCAGTTAAATAAGAAAGTTAACAAACGAAAGATTAACATTATGCATACATAACATAGTATGTTAGAGAGGCATCTTACTACAATGAAGCCCGCAAAAAAATGAACGATGGAACGAACGAACGATCAAATAAAATAAATATGAAGGAAACGTCAACTTATATGACGTTGCTTGAAAAAAAAATAGTGGAACTATACAAGTCTAGTTTTCGTCAGTGCATTGTGTTCCAGTCAGAAATAGATCTTCTTTGTGATATCTAAACTTGAAATAACAGCTAAACGGAAGAGAATACTCACTGGCCAGGTATCATATCAACAGGCCTGTCACAGGAAATACAGTGAAACCTGAGTAAAGCCCTGTAAGTCAAACAAATAACCATCAAATTTGCATGAGTATGATACACGGAGAAACAAAAACAAGTGCAATGACTTGCTTACTTGCGGAATCCAGCAGCAGGATCATCAGACAGAGGTAAATCAACATGTTTACATTTCATACTCTTAATCCTCTTTTCTAGAAAAACACAAAAGAAGAAACGCATACAGGAATGTTACTTATTATATGACAACGTTTTCAGAGAGTCAAAAACTAAAATTAGCCAATCAGATCTGCTCTATTGCCGATCCAATATTTTCCAAGGACTAGACCGAGCACTGTCTCGAGTAATCTCGTGATTTTTTTCCTTACTTTTCCTAAAGAATTCAGTTACAGGTAAAAGATTTTTTTTTATTTTTCTTCCAACTTAATAAACGTCCCACGGAACGAAACGCTAAGTCCCTAAAGTCGCCTCTCAATCAGAGTTACGAGCGCTACAATTCTACGGTGTTCTTTCCATTCCGTAATCGATGGGTTATTTTTCTTTACATTTCCAGTCGCGTGATTTTAAAAGCTCTTATTCACCAAGATTGCTTTGGAGAACATAGGCCCCTGGCTGGTTCGCATTGTCAAGACCTAGGGCCGATATCTCCCAGAATACCCCTCGCGCTCGACTCCAGGGCTCTTTCCAGTCCGGTTTTCGGAGATCCTTTCCGAGAAGGAGCCCGGGCCCTTTTCCCGAACAACGGCTGGTAAGCGAGCTTACCTCATAAAATATACTTAGGAAATAACGTCAGTACTCACCAAAGTAATCCTTCAGAGGATCGAGTTCCAGCCTGTCAAGCTTTTGATCAATATCACCAGCCAACCGAGCTAAAGCCTCACTTAACGCTGATTCCTGCAGAAGCAAATACATTTCACACTTTCAGAATCGATATACAAGAACAGTTCAGATAGACAGTGGCTACCGTGACGACCATGCTTTTAGCCGTGTTTCAGCCAATAGCTACACTTGTTATAGCAAGTTTATATGCAATCGATCTTGGCATTAAGTAACCCTGCCTAGCTGTTACATACCTGGCCCTCCAGTCTGTGCAAGAGTTCCTGTAGTGACTGATCCAAGCTTCCAATACCCTGGTCAAATTTGGTTCTATTTACCAAGTTATCCAGTGTACGTTTGTCCGCTTTCTGCAACAGTAATACCAAAATCATGTTAGAGCTTTACTAGTTAGCTAGTAATACTGCTCCCTCATATGATGACACAGCATTTCACTCCTATAAGCGACAATGAGCGTATGTTACAACAACACTGCTTCATACCACGTCCATTTCCATGGCAACTCGTTCCTTATCAGCCTTAACCTCTTGCAGTCTGTCAGCGTACGTGTACAGAGCCTGTTAAGAACAATACGTATTGTACTGTGTTTAGTGATTAACAATTGCAAAACATGTACCAAGACTGAAAATCAATGTGTTGCATGAGCGGTTGAGGAGCCAGAAGCTCCATATTTGTGAATCTAAAGTTTAGTTATATTAGTCAAGTACTCACATCAATATGTTTCTGTTTCCTGTTGTGTTCCTCTACAAGCTCCTTTGTTGTGTTGTTAAGTTTTTCCTGTTCTCCTTGAAGTTCTGTTAACATGCTTCTTAAGGCACTGAGCGCGCCACCATCCTAAAACAGACACAAAACCTAAATAACCTGCTTTATTATCTCTATCTCTATCACTATCTCTTTTCTGATTGGCCGAAAGCGTACAGTGAATTTTCGAAATCAGCGCCTGTGACGTCATCTCTGCAGATTAAAAAATAATCATGTCACGGACGCTCAAGGTCACGGGTAATCATGTCAATTTCGCGCGCTGTGTTGCTTGCCGTCAGTGAAGAAGCAAAAACATGACTTCGTTCAATGCATAATAAAACAATTATTAAATTCAGTTTTTGTGATATCCAGAATAATCAAGGTCTCTGTAAGGGTTATCAGCCTCAGCCTTCGGTTTCGGCTGATAACCCCTACCTCGACCTTGATTATTCTGGATATCACAAAAACCTCATCCAATAATTGTTTATTATTGAGCCATTTGTCTATGAGCAAATCCATATCAAAAAGTACGAGAAAAACAACAGTTTTCCTGGCTAGCTGTTAAAGAAGATTCCTCTCTAACTGTAGCGAATAGGAGTACACTGTCGCCCCCGGACGGAATGCTGATCCATGACATCGCATGGTTACTCTCCAGCATTTAATTCTCTGCTACCCATTAATACACCTGGATGGAGAGAGCGGACTGTGTGAGGGGAAAGTGTCTTGCCCAAGAACACAACGTAACAACCTGAGCAAGAACTCGAACCGGACCGCCCGGTCCAAAGTCCAACGTACTAAGCATTAGACCTCCGCACCTTACGAGCAACACATCTTCTGAGCTGGTTCATGACTATCATGTATAGATTACAGGGATGGTTCAATTACAGGTCCCAAAATAAGTTCATATAGACTAAAAGGTCCCAGGTGTGAAAGAGAAAAGGGTTGGAGAAGCGGCTATTACACCCTCAACAAAATTTCCAAGAAGCATTCCCTTAGAACTCAGTGCAGTGGTCCGCAAGCAAAAGGAACACTAGCTGTAACCGTCAATTCCAATCAACAGGTAAGATCGTCAAAAAGTAACGTGGAGTCATAAAAACCTTTCTAAATTACGCTTCTTTCATTGTGAAACCTGACCTTACCCTACTATGTGAGTTTGAGTTTGGCTTCCTTGTCATGTTAACTATTGTTGTTTAATTTCAACGGGGCTACAAGGATGTGTTGTTTCAAAAGTTTTAATAGTTTACATTATTATATTAACTTGATTAAGAAGCTGGTACCTTTACTTTTCCGGCATTTGAAGTCGAAGATTTAGGAATCGTTTCTTTCATCTTCTTGTACTTTAACAGTAAACATTGTTATATCATTTTTCAAGTTAGTGACTTCATTTACATATAGACTTGCACATTTACATGATTTCACAAAATGCAACAATCGTTTTAAAGCTTAAAAGGTGTTCAGTTAATGAACTTTAAGTCACTGTGAACAAATTAAGAAAACCCTAGTCTGGTTGTCAAAAGAAAACAATTTACTTGATCGATCAATCGATTCGTGTATTTTTTTTTACAGCTTTTGTAAAATCACTTTACCAATAAAAACGGTTAGTCAGTTTTCTTACTTTTCCCAAAAACATTTACAGCATTTAAGACCTATGAGAAAGCTTATTACAAGATTTAACACCAACCTTATCAAGCTGGTTATTGAGAAGTCGGAGACCATCTCTTAGAGTTCTGACCTCGCGTTCTGTGTCCTCTTTTAATCGATCCTCAATTCGCTGTAGTTTTGACGGTAACTTCAAATTTTACGAAACGAAAATGATCAGTTTAGATTCCTTGACAGGAGAATCCTAGGTTACTTTACAGTGAAGTGATGCTATCCTCAATACAGATATTTATAAAATTCACTACAAGTTTTAATCGGCCCAACACATACTTCACGTAAGCAACTTTTTCTAACGTGTAGAGAATTAAATGCTTTCTTCGTAGGACTTCTTTTTTCTTCTTTTCTACATAGTTTAAGGTGATGCATCTACTTACTAGCAATGTTTTTGTCAGCGTTCTAAATTGTTTACCTTCTCAAATAATTTTAAATCAAACAATCGTTATTTATTTTGTAAAAATAAGGACACGGTTTAACTTGTGTCATTTTATTTGTTCAAGGGCATAGTTTCCACCAAAAGGAACAATACCAATGTAGTATGAAAATGTAGAAATGCGTTTATTTTATACTATTATTAATGTTAGGTATGTATGAAGATTTTATTACCTGATCTTTAAACTCTTTAATTTGACTGGTTGCTCTTTCCAGGTACTTAAGCTTGTTAAGTTGATCGAGTAAGTCATCAGGAATCATTTGAAGCTTGAACAGTAAGTAAAATATGAAAATTACTTCGCAGACACATGCATTTATCATTAATTTTACAACGGGTGCTTACATGTGTATGTGTTGAGAACAGAAGATTATACAATTTTTCTTGAGAAAACAGAATATTTGTCTAAAACAGCAAGTCAAATTTTTTTATTCTGAGCAAGTCAAAAGGACTTTTGTCTAAAACACTTTTTTTTTAGGAAAATGAGAACACGAAGAAACACATTACAGATTAATGTCATTCGTCAATACCTGAAAGGACATGTTTAATTCTGTACTTGTTTAAGTAAATTGTCGAATTATGACATTATTATAGTTTTATTTCTTAACTGTAAGTGATGTCAATGAAGTGTTGTGTACTACATTACTTCGTAACGACATTGCAATTTGCAGTGCTGTTATTGTTGATGTTCAGGTGTCAGTTAGTCCTGACATAAACATTTTTAATATATAACTAAAGAAAAATATATTGCTTAAATTTCACATTGTTAGTTTTCGTTTTTATATGTGCTATTTTAATTGTTAGTTTATTGTTAGTGGTTATGTTTTATTCACCTTTTCGTTGTGGTAACTCAGCATATCAGATACATTCTTTAGGCTTTGCAGTTGCTCTCCCATTCGTTCAATCTTATCAAAATTATAAAACGTTAACATCACTACCACTAGAACGTTTTAACCATTCAATATTACTTACATTTTGTACTAGAGGCGTACCTTCACTTTAACTTCTTCCAAAGTCAAATTACACGCGACATATATATCTACTAAGTGCTTTTAATACTTCAGCTACTTTTTATATCAAAATCAAACAGAACTTTAGTGCTAGCCAATTCAATTACGAGAAATCACAAGAAGAAAAATAACATCACAAAACTATACTGGAATTTCTAACTAGTGACTAAGATTTTAATCCGATTTTAACGTCTTTCTTAATTTTTATCTTCAGTACGTTTATTACGCTCATATGATTGCACATTTCCTGTTAAGAAAACATGGACAAAGCGTTTTATTATTTAGTTTGTGGCTTTCATTGAGATGTTCTTAAGATATCGCTGTATCATTTAAATGATTGTTAGAAATTAAGAAGGTATTTAACCCATGTACCTGTTGCTTGTTATCGTTGAGTAGTGCCAGTCCTTCTCTCAGTGACGTTAACTGGGATTCAAGATCAGCCGGAATGGTTTTCTTGAAATATTATTTCCAATGTATGAAAATCAAATTTAAATTATTTTTGTTACTGTTCATTGGTGAATCATCCTTTTTCTACTTTTATTTATGTTTAGCTTATGAAAAAGCTCAAAGCACTGCAAGAACATCTACAGCTACTTTGTCCTGACAAATGTTCTTGTGGATATCTGCTACATGTACATGTAGCTGTCAGTGAGGGTAACACAGGGTATGCCATATTTCTTGAGAGTCGGATTTGATAACTCTCATTTCCTCCATTCGACTGCAATCCAGGTGTACCACATATAACAATGCTATATTAGTGTCACCCACAGCAGGTTAGTAGGAAACAAGACTTTCTTTCCCACTATCTTTTAACAGGAGGTAAGTTTCTTTCATCTTGGAACATAATGTTCACAGAAAAAGAGCATATTCTGAGGGATTTTGCTTTATTTTTTGTATGCAATCAAGGTACACATTATAAGCCTGCCTGTTTTGCATAAATCACCCAGCCAAGTTGATAAGGCTAATACCTCCTCTTTCCATTTATTTATTGCATCAAGTCCATCTTTCAACCACTTTAGTTGTTCAAGAATGTCGTCTGGAACATCTGCACAAATAAAAACAGTTTATAAAGGAGTTAACAGTGGTACATCATGAACATCTTTCAAACTGTTTATTAGTCAATACACGTATATGCAGAACATAGCTGAATGCTACACGTATACAAATAATAAATTCTCACCACAGTGAAAAACTGTAAACCTCTTAGATGAATGGTGTTAATCTATTAGAAGTTATACTAATCAAGCAGACTGAATAAAAAAAATTGAGACAAAGTTTTCTCTAAAGGTTTCATATGAACAAAGGGCTACTAATTAAAATAGCGATATAATGGTTTTATGACTTCCATCACCATTCTACGAAAATATATCTGCATGCTATTCCATATCAGTTCACTTATACAGGACATCTTACCAGGCCTATTCCTCAGTTCAGCCAAATCCTCAAGGTTAGCTTTCTTAGGCATTTGTTCCTATAAAGAAAAATATCAAACTACCATGGAACGTCTACTTTGGGACACCTCTAACTGATATATTGAGGGGACACTCAGATTAAACAAAACACAAAGTAACTTTTTTTTCTCAACAAAATGGATGCTTATAGAAACCTTTGTGTCAATCTATGACCTTTCTTAGCTTCTATCAAAGGGACACTTCTTTTAGGAGCAAAGTGCATCCTAACAGAAGTCTTATCATTAACAAATTGTAGTATCTATCAAACTTCCTATTGTCCCAATGATGCCGATCCTCATAATGGAAATCCCTCCAATCTGTAGTAGTAATCATTAACAGATTACTAGGAAGGAGTGTCAGGCTTTGTGATTAAGTATGAACACCAGGGTCTCTATACTGTGTTGCATTGCAGATCTACTTTTCAGTGGACTGTTCAGTGAATTTGCTATACTGATTTCAATTTTCAGTACTTTTTCAGTACACATAATAATTTTTAACAATGACAAATTAATCATGTCACTCACTGCAAATTAAGTGTACACATCAAACCTTCTACCATATAAATAATTAAAGCACAGAGTTAACAGGTTACACTAATGTACTGTACCTCCAAAGAATCCACTTGCTCAATTAGCACCTCATGTTTGTCCATTAGCTCTCCAATTTGTCTTAATGCTTCAAGTGCCTCAGGGGACGGATGAGGGGGACTTGGTGTTCTTGGGGGAGGAGGGGTGGGAGTTCTTGCTTTAGGAGTAGAAGCTCTGGATTTTGCAGATGGAGCTCGACTCCTTCTAGCATTTAAAGCTTCTTCAAGTTGTGGCCATTTGACATAAATATCCAAATTTTCAAGGTCATCCTTGGTGGGAAGATCATCTACTTGCTTCTTTAGATTTTCCTGAAGGAAACGGTCATTGGCAACTAAATTTATGTACATGCACTTATCACTCTGACTTATAATATATTATTATTAACTTAACACCCTTCATAACCGAACTACTTAATGGTGTGACCAGTGAGTCAAAGAGCCCATTAACCAATCTTTTCGAGTCGTTGCTAAGGAAAATTTATTCTCATATAACCTCATCATTTTTAGTCAGTTCAGAGTTATTTTATGTGTTTTAACTTTTTCATGATCAGTAATACTAGTGATGACGTCATCAGGCCACGCCCATGGTCATGTGACTAATACTGAAAAAACGCAAAGGCTCCCAGGCAAATTACTTTATCGGGATTTTTTTCATTGATTTAATATTTTAATTTAAATCCTCATTACGCTATGCATAGAGTTTGTTTCATTTCTAAAAGGTCAGATTTTGAGTGAATTTCAAAACATTAAAAAATTCGTAATTTTCTGAAAAAAGCATGATTTTGAAAAAGGAATGCATAGCTATCTTTTCAACGTTGGCTTTAATCGAAATCCATCGAAAAAGGCTGGATTTAATGAAAAACCGCTTTTCCTTTAGCATTTAAAGAAACCAGAAGTGCGCCCAATATATATTGGAAGTTACCCTATCAGCGCGTGCGCAATTTACACTACTAGCGCACTTCGGTAAGATCAAACAAAGCCACGTAGACTTAGTTTTTCTCTTTCTACTGCTCTTGTTTTTCTGTCTTTTTCTTAATCTGTCTTTGCTTGTACTTTTTTTCCTTTTCATTTTGTGAAACACAAAGAAAAACATCTAAAATGTAAGTCAATTTGGAAGTTATTGAGTTGTTTTTATTTTCCGCGCTCAGGCTGATGTAAGTAGCCGGAAGTGAAATTTCACCTCCTTAGCAACGCGCGCAAGCGCACGCATTAATCGGTTAATGGGCCCTTAACTTGAATTCAAGGATTGTGCAAGGTTTTCTGAAAGCCACAAAAGAAGGGACAATGTGTAGTTACAACACACTAACCACCTAAATTGAAAGAATTTATACATCTTATTTGTGACCAAAAATACAAACCAGAATCGTTGATATTAAAGTAGGACTTTTGGAAACAAGTGATTGTAAACACAGTTTGAAACCTTGCCTAATTATGTATAGTTACTTTATATTGTTACATAACAATAAATTGATTATGAATATAGTTGTCAAACTTAAAATGGAAGTATTCAGTTAATTTCAAAATTATACAGGTATGAAATGACAGTTAGTGGGGGCCTTGTGAAAATCTTTTCCTTGCATAATTTTCAAATTATTTTACCTTTTCATGTTCACTTTCAAGAGACACTTTCACATGTTAAAGTAATGCAATATGCACATCCAAATTTGCTTTTTTCGATACCAGCTGCAGGTGGATTTTTATTTTTTCGTTTTCTCATTTGTGATGCAATAACTGCTGATAACTCTGAACTTTACTACCACTACTTCTGTGATAACTGAGAGAATTCTTGTACAGTCAATCAGGTAACAGTTACGTAAAATGTACATTGCACTGCAAGTTAAGGCAATGTTGGTCACTTGAGAAATAGTCATGATTCTCCTGTAAAATGTCAATTTTTAAGCAGGATATTTGATGCAACATCTTGTAGGAACTCTTGCAGGAACTTTTCATCCTCAAGAAGATAAAAGAGATCATTTTGAGAGCTGTCGTGTGCAGTTCCATAATGATTGCCCCGACCTCTAATTCACAGTAAATTTGTAGTTACGATAAAAACAAATGGGCTACATTTTTCCATGGTCTGTACTCAGACATTAATCATAGACTACAGAAATGAGGTCTGTAGCTCATACTTGACCACTTGAGTTTCGAACATTTTTTTACAGTCATTTGTATACAATGAGGTCTATATTAAGAAAATGGATAAATGAAAAATGTGGTCAGTTTGTTCAACGTTCTCCTTACCAATTCCTTGAGCAAATCTTCCATTTTTCTTCTCTCCTCTGAATTGTCTATGAAATACAATTTCCAGACAACAAAACTACTCAAGCAGTACCTTTGCCAGTAATTTAAATGTGCTAAGATCATGTCAATGACCAAACTGAATACCTACTACCCTAAGGGCAGTCAAAAATAAATCAGTCTTGCTAACATAATTAGGGTTTTCAGTGGACATGGCTGCATGTATTATTATTTTAACAAGTACATCCTCTGGAATGAAGAACTTTAAGATCTTCAAGCTTACAACTTTAAGGCCTTACCTATTCTGGAAAGCAAATTATATAATTAGGAGGGGCACAGCTCAAAAAAATATGAAGAAATTATGGTGACTTTCAAGAAAAAATAATGCCCAAACAGAAAAAGCTTGAGAGATCATTGAAATCTTTAAATGTGTTCATTCCAAAAACTTTCCAAAAAAGCTTTCATGTAAGGATCATTTATAAGGCTCCTTGAATAATCATAGGAAGATGTTGAGGATCTTTCAAGATCTGACCAAAAAGCCTCGCCAACATTTGTGCAAGGATCCTTTAAGATGATTTCAACGATTTAATGGCAATTTTACCAGTAGAATCTTATCATTATAAATTCTTCACAAAGATTCTGAAAAATTCTTGATGAAGCTAAAGTTTATTTATCATGGTCTGTACACATTGCTATGGTGCAGTCTGTCTAACAGTAATGACAAACAACATCTCAGGGATGAACACGTAACAGCATGTTGAAGGATCCCGCATGATCAAGGACCTTCGCAAAAACCTGATGGTCTGCATAATCCTTGAATTTTGTCCAGCATCCTGCAAAAACTTCGATGATCTTCAAAGAAAAAAATGAATGTACATGAAACACAACTTAGTGACACATAGTTATTCTTACCTACACTTTCCAATGCATTAATTCTCTCACTAAGACTTGAATTCAGTTTCTCCAGCTACATTCAAAGAAGATGCAAAAAGTTATGTTAGTTTAATCAATCACTAATTAGTGATTGTTATGATTGGCAAATAAAAGCAAATATTTGCCAAGTAATGGTTCTCAGCAGATGACAACAATTATGATATAATTTAACCAAAGGCTTCAACCATTAAAAATACCTCTGCCAACTTTCTCTTCAACTCAGAAACTTCTTCTGCGGCTTCCTTCACATCACCAACTTCCTTCATCATTGTGTCTAATAGGGTTGTGATCTGCAAAAAAAATGTCAGTAGCTATGTAATCATTGATAGACTAGAGTTGTTTGGCTCAGAATCAATTAAGTTCATTGACATATAAAAGAACAAGACCCAAATGTAAGATAACAAACTTAATTGAGGTGCAGGGCTTAGTTTAATTCAATTGATCTCAAATTGTGTCGGTTTTTGGATCTTTGCATGAATTTTTTGTTAATTTTCTTCTTCAACATTCAGTTGCTTTTATTTCCTGTACACTCACACAGCTTTTCAAGAAAATACTACTTATCAAAAGCAACTGTAGTTTGAAGCTAATTTTCAATGAGTGATTATCGTAGTCAGAGTGAACAGTCGGCAGCACAAATTTTGTTTGCTTTTCACATGTAACTGCTTTATTTGGAATCATCAAACTGAAATTTCCACAGCATCCATGGGAATGGGGGTGCTTATTGGAATTAAGGGGCGCTTATTTATAAAAACAAATTTGAAGGGGGGTGCTTATTTGAAAGGGAGAGCTTCTTGGAAGGAGATCGCGATAAACTGAATTATTACAGTAGGTTTGGAGCAGCAAACTTAAATTCAGCAGGGTCTGTCGCACTATGCAACCTTGGAGCGGTGGCCGATTCATATGGTGTTCTCCTCATCTGTCGGACACAATGCATAAATTACTGCAGTAATGTATTTTTGATACAATGGCACTCGCGATTGGCTCAAAATTGAGTGGCAAGTGTTTTCAAGTTTTTTCTGCAAGGTTGGGTTTGGTTTGTGTAAAAGAGGCACCCTTTTCTTTGTAAAATACATGTATGAATCACAAGCTTTTTCATCAGGAAACCATAAACAGATCTGGATAAAAATTGATCACTAGGCTCAAGACGAGAGCTGCTATCAAAGGAATAAGCTGGATTTGGCTTGGTGAGGTTTTCTTCCAAACTTCAGAGTCTTTTCCTCAGCTGTCTAAGAATAGGTTTTGTCCGCTAATTTTTTTTTTAATTTGCTCAAACAACAATTATTAAACTTACACTACAGTTACAAAAAAAAAACAGTCTAAGGAGTAAGTATCTACACATTACAGTCTAAACATTACATACAACCAACTTACAGTATGTTACTTACAGAAAAAAGGACTTTAACTAACAGCTTTGGCTTACATTGACATGCAATATGACAGACACTATAGAAAATAATACAAGTACACTAATTGAAAGACAATAATTATTACTATAAAAAACAATAGAAAGGTTACACTTGTTGAGGCACGCTACCTGGAGTACAGTATAATTATAAATTACAAAATTCACTTTAAAAAATTTAGCATAGATTGCTATATTACTTTAAAATTACATTTGTCTATAGGGTGACACAGTGCTAGTTGCTGGTTATCAGGATCTAGCTATTAAATTTCCGCTATTTTTGATTTTCCATTGATTATTTAGTTTTTGTTTGAATTGATTACCAAGTGGGAATTTTTCCATCATTTTACAGTGACCGTCATAGATATACACTTTCACTACTGTTATGAAAATTCTGAATTTCCACCTCAGTAGATGTTGTGATCCTAAGGGTAGCATAAAATCATTGAAAAGGATCTGCTGCTTAGTCATATTAAATTTAGGATTTCTGTTCATTGTTGAACATATCATAATTTTGTAGTAAAAGTCCTCATCTACAGAGCAAGCCTGGAATGTGTGTTCAAGGGAATCTACACTTCTGCAAAAAAACATTCATCATCCAGTTTAATTTTGTATCTTTTAAGTTCCTTCTGGTTACTAGTATCCTATGAAGTAGTTTGAAAGAGAATTGTCTTAATTTATTGTCTGCCGACACTTTTGAGATGTTCTTAAATAAGTTATTCCATTTGTTGGCAAAGGGGGGGGGGGGGTTAATGGATGGTTTTTCCTTCGGATAGATATTTGCCAGTGTTTTTAAGAAGATCTTGTACAAAATACCGGTATACCCCACGCTCAGTCCAGGTTTTCCAATACAAAGGTTTTCCTTCGATAGTGATATCTTTGTTGTTCCATATAATTAAGTTGCCTTTGAAGCAGTCATCCCTATATTGGTCACGTGATTCACTAAAGTAATCTAGAAGTTCTAGGTAAAAGGGGGAAATATTGTTGTCTAATTTTTTTGTGTTCTATTAATTTCAAGAGCAATGGTAATCCTCCATATCTATTGAAGTAAGCATTGGGAATTGCTATCCAAGTATCATTAGATTCAGTTAGTAACCTGCCTATCCAGCTTAATCGAAGTGCCTCAACAGTAAAATTTGGAAAAGATTAGACCTCCTCCACGTGGTTTTTGATACAGTACAGTTCTTTTTATTTTGTCCTTTTTGTTTCACCAAAGAAAGCTGAAGAGCTTTTCCTGTACTCGTTTAATAACTTCCTCTGGAACACATAGCATTGAGGCTGAGTATACTATTTTAGAAATCCCTAATGCTTTTACCAATAAAGTTTGTCCTGTAAGGGTAAGGTCCCAAGACAGCCAAACATTTAGTTTTGTTTCCATTTTTTGAATTTTGATGAAAAAGTTTTGGTCGTTATTCTTATTACGCTAATAAGAATACACTGGCCAGAGACCATCAGTAATGAAAACCTATGGGCAAGGACACAAGTGGAAGAGTTAATTTAATAATGGAGATGGCTTGGCCATATGCTACACAAACCATCTGGTAACATTGGCTGTCAAGCCCTGAACTGGAAACCCCAAGGTCAAAGAAGGAGAGGGAGACCACAGAACACCTGGTGGCAGGAGCTGGAAAACAACTTCAAAGGCTTCAAACTTGGCAATTTTGGTATTTTCGATATGATCTTTCCATTTCTGGCATTCATTAAGTTATAGCCCATTTATGAAAATTTTGGTCATGTGACCCCAGCTGCAAAGAGAGACCCCAAGAGAGAGCCAGACTTCAGAAGCCAGAATTCTTAAAGGAAATTATGAAGCTAAAGTGGGTATATACTTAACAATTAGACCCGCAGCCCGCAAGGGCTACGGGTCAATAGCCCATGAGGCGAAGCCGAATGGGCTATAGACCCGTGGCCCTTGAGGGCGAAGGGTCTAATTGTTTTAGTATCACCCAACTAGTTGGACAGAAAAGGCAATAATAAAGTTAGCAAATGCAAGTTGAAGAAATATTCATTTGGGAATAAAACGAAAGAAAGCGTCACGCTCGATTGTGCCAATTTCGCTACTCGAGGACCATTACTAATAGTCCTCTAGTGGCGCAGCCAATCAAAATGCAGGATTTGCATTAGTCCACTAGTTGGGTGATACTACCGGTAATGCATGTTAGCATGCATATAAAGTACTTTACGTTTATACCAAAACATCATCCACGGGAGATAGGGATATAGATCTCTAGGGGAAAGCGTTACATGTCCCGACTTCCATCGACCTAAATATTAGAAATTATATAAGTTAGCGTTCTTATTGGGTCTTATTAGCTTTCATGTGGCATGACACAAGGATCTATTCAATTTCCCCCGTTCATATAGCATAATTTCCTATGTAAACAGTTCCTTTCTCTGATGTGTATCGATCGAGTAGACGTGATACACAACTGTACATGTAAGCTAATGATGTTTGGACAACCCAATCTGTTTCTGAGACATTTTTAAAAAATCCCGCCATGAATCATATAGAAAAATTTAAGAAAATTGCTTGACAAAGGCGCTTAATCTTCAGAAGTGGTTAATTGCAGTTTAAATTTAAATTTCATAGAATAAAAATAACGTGCTACATACCTTCTCAATGCCCGTTTCCGTAGCACCAAGTCGTCGATTTATGTTTATGAATTGCCACATATCACCAACAGGGGTTCTGCCATCCTTTTTTTGCTTGGCACGTTGGAGTATTTCGCTGTTACTAGGCAAATCGTCTAATATGTCCAACCTTTTCTCGATATTCGCTACCTTAGATTCCAAATTACCATGAACTGGTTCAGAAAATGAGGCAGCAGAGAAAGGTATTTTATCACTCGTGACTCTCTCCGCAGGAAAACGTTCGACATCGCCATCATTTTCAACTCCTTGAGAACTATCCTGTTTGCTCTTGAGCAGTGCATACGCTGCTCTAAAATTCCCATCGTCACCAATATCCTTGGCCTTCTTTTCAATTCCTAGATGATTAAGAATCTCTCGCAGTACTCCATGAAGTATATTAAAGTTCACAGCTCCCCGTTCAGGAGTACCTAGAGCAAGATTCAGAAGTTGATCCAATTCCACTTGTATCGTCATGGCATCAATGGTATCTTCACATTTGTTGCCGCAAAAAGTGGCTATTCAAAACCGTGTGATTGAATAGTTTACTAGCGCCATTATGCCGTCCGTGGGTTGCTAGCGGCAACACTTCGTGTAAATGTGATTTGGAAATTGAATATTTATGACAAGAATATAGAATCCTCAGCGGAGGCCTGGGAAGACCGCTAAGTACTTCATGTCTTTGTTATTATGGTGTATTTGACTCAATAGCTCTACATTGTTTCAGTACAAGATAATGAGACTTTTTGAGACAATTTTATTTGAACCGATCCACACTGTGCCACGTAGTCCACGGATCCATTTGAAACACCGATATTTTAGTTGTTTTATCTCGCTCAATGACCTGCTGCTCGCAGGTGCAGACCCGCTGGTCAAAACTATGTTACATGCTAGGGACCCACTTTTTGGAGGGAGGGCTATATAAGAGGCCATGGGTCTACTGAAGGAGGTGGGGGGCTACTTAAGAGGCCATGAGTCTAATGAAGGGGTGGGGGGCTACTTAAGAGGCTATGGGTCTCCTGAGGGAGGTGGGGGGCTACTTAAGAGGCCATGGATCTCCTAACGGAGGTGGAGGCTAGGTAAGAAGCCACGTGTCTCCTGACAGAGGTGGGGGGGGGGGGGGGGGAGGGAGTCTGGACTCTATCCTATTGTATATTGCAAGCTCTATTGCGATTGATATTCATTCGCCTTCATCAATTCATTCAATTCAGTCATGCTAAAAACTTACCCTAACCCTAAAATTTATCCTAACTGTCTTCTATGGGCATTTAGAAGGAACAGGGTTTCATTGGAGCAGTAGGTTCTACATGTTAGACGAAAACTTTCTTTGTCAGAATGAGTGACTGAATATTATTATCCTGAGTGAATATTACTTTTATTATTAATTATGTTATTATTGATTATTTTGCAATACAATACAAATTTCATTGTCAACTCCCCATGGGAGCTTTTCAGAGAGAATAATAATGATAAAGATAATTAAAAAAATTCTCAAAGATTATTGATAAACAGTTTTTGTAAAACTATTTACATATAAAATTTATCACATTAAAAATTGATTTAAGAGGAAGGCTTTCATTTTACGTTTAAAAATTTTATTTTATTATTAATTAAATACATCTCATAAACGCGCAGAACTTCTACTTAATTCACAAAAAAAAAAACAAGCTGTGAGATGTATAATCATTTTTTTCTTAAATGATAAGCCAAATTTAATGAATACAAAGCCTACCATTAGTGGTCTTATTGTGTAGGCTTCTACTTCACACACAAAAATACAAACTAGTAGATTTTTTTTCACGTGATAAGCCAAACTTAATAAATACATAGCCTATCATTAGTGTTCTTCTCGCATAGGTTTTTTTTAATCTAAAAATTTCATCTGGCAACGTTAACTGAAATATTTAGCTGTATACATATTAAATGTATAATTTGCAGTATTTCAGTGTAAAATGGGTTGACTAGTCTACACGACTTCTACTGTTCGTGATATATTTGTACATTTGCCATTCTCTGTTCGGTCACTCGACCTTTTTGTTGCTTCACTGGTGTTCATGAAGGGTACTTCATGTTGTGTTATAAGGAGGAATTTTATTAGAGTAAAGCCGTAAGACCATGCTATGGCAAAATTTTTAGAGGTCATAGGTGTGCGTGATTTCCGCTGTTATCTGCATGTCGTTTCGTCGATGACACCCGGCGTCGACAAAACCTGGATCGGACCGGACCGGATCACGGATCGGATCACGGACCGGATCACGGACCGGATCACGGATCGGATCACGGATCGGATCACGGATCGGATCACGGATCGGATCACGGACCGGATCACGGACCGGATCAAGGAAAAAAATTCAAAATTCAAAATTCAAGATTCAATTTCAAAATTTTTCTGAGCAAATTGCACTAGAGTGACTACTGTGAGCAGAACGTTTTGTTTAATTCAGGTGACATTCCTTTATTCCTTTATAATATCAAAGGTAAACTGTCATAAAACGAGTCAGTATGGTAATAATAGGACGAACGTATGAATAGAAACACAAAAACTAAAAACACTAAAAAATTAAACACCTGATGATTTCAAACAATCGCCGTTTTTGAGACAAGTCTATACTTTTACAAGATGTGAGTTTGGAATACGATATTTCGCACTGGAATAAAACGAAACAAACCATTCGTATTTCAAAGATATATAGCTGTTTTACAAAAAGTTCTAGGAATAACATCGATAGTCTGAACGATAACGCAACCCGAGAATAAACAACACTTTAGGAGTTACGTCACGATTTTTAGAGTCATTTTTGGGGTCGTAAAGAGTTGCCATTAAATAGAATAAAACCTTGAAATGATCGTGTTCTAGGGTAGAAAACACTTAAGAGGCAAGAACAAATCAAAACGGAATGAGGATCGTTAAGGATGGCAAAGATTAACAAGAACTGCAAATGACGAACTTGGAAAAACTAGGCTAATTTTTTTCAAGATGCGCACACCATGACGTAGCTCCTTTAAAGCAAGTCATGTCCTTGAACTTGCGTGCGTAAGTTTCCTCATTAACTGTAATGCCAACTGTAACGCTCACATATGACTCGAAAACGTAGCCGAGAACTAGCTACTGACACTAACAGCAATTTCAAAAACGAGAATGGGAGGTTCACGGAAGCTTCGAGCTAGCTAACGTTCATTATTATATCTCCCAGTTAGTACGCGCGTTATGATTGGTCAATTTAGCGGGCCGTATTCTCCTGTACGGCCCGCTAAAATTTAAAGTTGTTTTTGTTGCCAAACTGTTACGTGATTTATCACCAAGTGTACTTAACTTTTATAGCAAGTAAAAGTTTAAAACTTTCTTTTACTCTAAATTGTGCGTACTAACGACTTAAAAACGATTTCAAATGGGCTCGTTTTGCTTTTGACGTGCGTCAGAAATTTGAAGCCAGCGGCCTCGGGCAGCATTTTCAAACCCGAGGTCACAGTTTTTCACTATACAGACCGACCCTAAGCCGGCAAATAACATGTTTATTTTTTTCCTGCAGTAAATTGGTTTTACAGATTACAAATGGGTTTGTTTACGCAACACTTGTCATTGAATCGGCTTCCGCGCACTCTACAAACGATTTGTAAAAAATCTCGGCAACGAGCGAGTAACTCAGATAGTAGAGAAATAAAGATGTATTAAAAAACAGATTTTTTTCGAACTACTTTGTGTTAGTTGCATTTATTTCACCAGTTAATTTCTCCAAGACTGTTTTTGCGGTGTGAAATTTCGTGCGAAGTTTGAAGTTTTACCACAAAAACAATTTCTGTTAGTCGTTGCTTTTAAAATCACTTCGTCGCTTTTCTACCGTGAATTGAATAGCAGAAAACGAGGAATTTCGTCAAGTGTATTCCACAGAAATTCTTCTAAATACAGCAACGATCAGAGAGGTAAACTCGACTGAAATTGACTCAAATTTTACGGCGAGAGAAATTAACACAGGACTACGCGCCATTACAGCGCCAAGCTACAAACAATTAAGCTAACTCTCACAACTTCAAGTCACTCAATTGAATTTTCTCAGTGACTTTCCTTGCCATTTTAAAGTGAACAGAGATAAACTTGCGTTGACTAATCGTCGATGGATGTGTAAAAAAGACAAAAGATTGACTAACTTTTAGGAGCTCAGATGCTTGAGAAAAAAAAAAAATAATAAATATCTTACTAACCTAGTCTTCTCGGTCCGTACTGTAAGTTACAGATCTTCGTTTTTTCCCCTTTGATTTATGGCCCAAGCGCGAAGCGCGCGGGCCATAAATCGATGGGGAAAAAAACTCGGTCCGTAACTTACAGTACGGACCTCGAACTTCGTTAGTAAGAGGTATTTACAATTTAAATTCCTCGTAAATGAGGCGCTTATGTTGTTCTTTAAATGACCTCTTGTCATGCTCTGTAATTAGAAAGTCATTACTTGCGTCAAATTCGGGATTCTTGGCGACAATGCATGCAGCACGTAGATGGTAATGCGTGGGCCCGAAATGAACTTGTAGTTTCCCGTCCTTCATAAACGACTTATACTCATTAGTGGACGCAATTAAATCATTTGGCGGATCGGGGATTTCGCCTGGGACCCGAATGGCAGAGTTGCAGCCGTAGCACTTAAAGGCCTTAGTGTCCTTTAGCCATTTAAGTTTATACTTGCGGGTTGCGGAGCTCTTCGTGTTTTCCGAGAGAGTAGCGGATGGTGGTTTACCTGATCGTTGCCTTTTTGGGCGCTTCCCTTTGTTCCCGAGGGTTGATTTCTTCACATTTAAGTTGGCAGCGCTGGTCAAATTCCGCTTCTTGGCAAACTTCAGCTTACCAAACCAGGTAAGGTAGGAAGCAATCTCGTCTTCCTTTTCGGCAACGGCCAGGGCATGAGAGCATATCTTAGTTGCCTTCCAGTGAGGACACTCGCATTCGACTTTCCCTCTATCATCCATCAGGACATAATTTGGCCTTTTCCCAGACTGACTTGCGACGGAAAAAGACCTTGATTCATCGGCAGCTCGAGGTCCTCGCCATACACTGTTTAGGCGTAACAGCAATTTGGCCTTTTGAATCATTGCCTCACGGGTACGACTGGACAGGTGTTGTAGTCGCTCATCATTCTCAAGATTGCTCAGACCGCTGACCAGTAATTCCTCAGGATCGTTCTGTTCAGAAAGATCGCTTTCCTCGAAGTCGCTGTCGTTGAAATAAGAATGCGCCAAGTCTGCCTTTCCAGAATCTAAAGTGAAGCTTGCAGCATTTTGTCTTCTTATGACGCTCTCTGGTACAAGGCCGAGACTTGTGGCATTCTCAGCGGCATAGAGCTCTTCCATAGTGGCTTTTCGTAACTTCTCAAGGTAAGATGTCCTTTCAATCTTCTTCCAATCCATAAAGTCAGGAACGGTGAACTTGGCAAACTCAGGACGAAATTCATAGCTTTGTGAAACGCCTCCGACGGCTTGCGCAAACTCCTCCTCTTCTTCTTTCGCGATACTTTCAACAGCCTCGATGGTACCAGTAAAGCCGGATGACTGCCTGCCTTTCTTGGCCTTCAATCTGTTGTTGTTCGATTCTGCTTCGTTTGTGAAGAAGTGGACAGGAATGTCCACTTGTGGGCTCATCGCCTGGAGCCTTGCAGCTCGACGAACACTAGCGATTGCTCTTTTCTTAAGCATCTCTCTCCGTTCTGAGACCCACGAGTAAACCTTTTCTGATTTGTCTCCTCTTTCCACCCATCTCTGTCTGAGAGACTGAAGTGTGGCATCAAACTCTTCGGGACACTCTGCATCAAGGAGACCAGCCAGGTAAATGCCGTCCTTGTCAACACTGCCAAATACGTCATCAATGTAGTCTCCTTGTCTTCCTGTTACGCCAAACGAGCCAAGAGCAGATTTCATGTTATCCTGGAGATTTTTAAAACACCTCACACTTCTTTCGTCCGCCTTCGGAAGAACGCTTTGGATTGCGTTGATCAACGCTGTCTCCCCATCCGTACCACAGGACAGAATTTCCTTGAGCTTCGGTTTTGCATCAACGACTGTCTGGAGGAAGTCTCGAAAGGTTTTCTCGTCTTTTCGATAATGAATCAAAACGGGACCAAGCCTTACTGGAGATGTACCACTTCTTTTGCTTTTTAGCAACAGATTTCTGTAGGAAATCGGTGTACATTCGTATGGCCCCAGATTGAATGTGGGATCTAGCACATCAGTTCTGATGTGCTGTACTTTGCCAACTCTGCTAACTGGTTTTCTGATGCAAGAACGATGGTAAGGTTTTCCTTTTCTAGAGAAATCTTCCGAATGAAAGGTTCCTTTTCGCTTTTCATCTTTAACAGAACCTCTAGTAGCTCATCATCTTTTTCCTTGCCCTGAAGATAGGCTGGTAGAGGAGCCTTCTTTACCTGATTTCGGTAATAACCCTGACGTGGACCACGTGGAAGGTCACTCAAAGAGTCCACTTGCATGACACCACCGGCGTCTCTCGTTGCCTAGAATACTGCCTCTTTAGGACCCATAGAGGACAAATTAGTGTCAATTTTCCGGATAACTGAAGCCTTTGTACGCGTGTAACCAGGTGCACGACCCTTTTTGGTGTTTTGGTGAGGCTTGTCAATGATGTTCTCCTCGTCACCGTCATAGACGTACTGCACAAAAGCCACGTTGTTAAGAATGTCACTTCTTCGATCTCTCATGTGCATAATCCTCCTATGGAATTTATTTCCCCCGCTTCCAACACTCCAACTGTGATATAACCTTTCGAAATGATACTCGTTGTTGCTCTTCAGATTGTCCTTCGCTCGTCTTGTAACCAGCACCTTCATATCATCAGCATCAGCGTCGTCTACCTCAACTGTCAGGGTGCGTTTACCTCCATATATGTCATATTGAGGCAAGCCATCAGCTCGAAGATCTTCAAGGCTCGTGTAACGCAGATCAATTAAGAAGACAGCATTCTGTTGAACTTTCTTCGGAGGTTTCCTACACTTAAACTGGTCTTCTGTTGCACTCCAGAGTATCTTCACAATTTCGTCCGTGGTGTAGGTGCATTTATCACTGTGGAATATCGGCACGTCTTTGTCGTTGTTGAAGTAAAGGGGATGGCCTCCAGCCCTCAGACGATCTTTGCCTTCAGAGTCGCTATCACTCGAACTCGATATTTTTCCATACATTTCATCCTTGCAAGTCTTGACTGGACTTTCTGTCAAATCTACAACCTCAAATTCCCCAGCCTACAGATACAAAAAACGTTCTTTCTATAATTGAGTGCCTACATTTGCCTTGCTATCATATCCTAGTGCTAACGAGTTTAGGTCCTGGTGGTAGGAAAGACTTAAGGTGACGCTGCCTTATAGCTAATCAAAGGTAATCTTAACCCTATTCAGGACCGGGAGGGGATGGGTGGGCTTGCCCGTTACTCCTGTTAAGGGTATGACATTTAAATTTCGATGTAGCCCCGTCCCAGGACTTTTTATATCATATGTCCAAATATCTTTTCCTTGACGCAGGAGCCATGGGATGATAATTTAGCACAAAAACGTGTTAACCCAGAATAGGAGACAGAGACAACTTCACCGATCACCAGATCCATCCACCAGATTCGAGTTTACCAATACGCGAGAAAACCACTCAGAATTCATAAACGGTCATTGTCTGAGGAGAGGACCACTCCCCACACGCACACTAACACATACACGAGCACCCCGGTCTCGGAAAAAAAAAACCAGAGAATTTGCAAGTTAACAACCCTCCCCCCCTACCCCCGTGGTGGGCGTGAGACATTTGAGTTTAAAGTATGTGTTTTTTTTTGTTTTTGTTGTTTTTTTTTGCGTTTCTTGTTATCCACGTCAGTGACATTTAGGTTTAGGTTAATTTGCATAGAGACTATATCGACATCAAAACTTTGCTATTTTTTATAATCGCCAACTTACGGGCCTGCTTTAATATCAACGTGTGTTATAGCTTTTAAATAGGTTTTTCGCCCTTTTTAAAACACTGAAAATCCCTATTTAGGAAAATGAGCACCATTTAGGATTCAAATGAAAAGGAGAAACACAGACGTATCGTTCTCCGTGATATCCCCTTTCTTAAAGATTCGGAGTTGTAATTAACCTCGTCAGCCTCTTTCAGGAATTTGGCCGGCCTTCTGAATTCTTCCTCAATGCTGCCAAGAAATGAAATGAAATCAGAATCAATACAGTATTCATTTATAACTAAAGCTGGAGAATGTAAGGGGAACTATCGCTTAAACGGTCAGTATATGGATTTGTAATGGTTCGCTCCTAAAAGTTTTCTTTTCCGGTTACGCTTTCGCATTTCTGTAGTTTTTCGTTGGCAAAGATGAAAACTTTTCCCACGCGGTCGACATTGACTCCCCAGACATAAAGGCAACAACATGTCCTTTGGCGCCGTTCTGGTCGGCGATTTTGCTAAATGCCCTCTACCGAGAAAAGTACTTGCCGGTTGCCGGTATAATTGAACAATTTGTTTTCATTGATGAACGAGCATTTTTTCCACTGTGTTCAGAGTATATACTTATTAAAAGAGCTGAGGCGCGTGTTTATCAAATTATAAGGATTACTTTTAGACTTTTAGAATAAGATACATGATGATTTCAGATCTAGACTGATCCGCAAAAACTTGTGTAATCATTTTGCTCGTTAGTTCAATATGCTTGTGGAATGCAAATTGCTTAGCGTATAACGAATCAAATTCAGGTAAAGAAGAAATTAAAAAGTTCGAAGAAGAAAGTAGTATTAATGTCCACGACATGGACTACATAAATCGCCCACGTGCACTTCAGTAGTCGATCATATATAAAAATCTTACTCCTCACCTCATTTTTCGCCTCTTCTCTTGCGTGTGCTAAAATGAATAAAGAAAAAGTAGCAAATTAGATGATATATATAAAAAACAAATAATAACTGACTGGAGAAATGATGCCTACCTCTCGATTGCCTTCTTCCATGGCGGCGCGCACTTCACGAAACTCCTCTATGAAAGTCACTCAGCAAAACAACTTTCAGAGGGGCCTGGGCTCCATTATGTCTCGCAGACTTTATTTTGGCTTGTAACGCAACATTTCTGATTTTCGTTTAACATATTTTTTTATTTATTATTATCTTATAAACGATTTGATTTTTGTTATTTTTTTTATTTTATTTTTTTTTCTGTGATCCGATCCGTGATCCGGTCCGTGATCCGATCCGTGATCCGATCCGTGATCCGATCCGTGATCCGGTCCGGTCCGATCCAGATTTTGTCGACGCCGGATGACACCTTTGTAATAATTTGCCATGTATTTATGCATCTTTTAGGCTCATTTCTATTGCAAGATATGCTTTTTAGTCTCCAAGTTTTTCCCTTCGCTGGACAAAATATGAAATTTACCGTAAAAGTGTTGCTTACTTGCATTCTATATTGTGACACCGGACCCGGCTGTGATTACAGAACTGTTTGCAAGTACAGGAGGTTGATTCTTTACACGGATATCATATTTGTCCTCGTAAGTTTTTTCTTCGAAGACACCGTAGCTTGGAGAAAGCTATACGTTTCTCCAGAAAAATTCTTATGTTTCTTGCAGCTATCTGATCGAGCTCCGTTTCTCGAGCTCGATGTATAGGTTTATTCCTCCTTTTGATCGTTCTGACACCACATGATTCAAATGTAGCTGTTTACGCGCAAGTCTGTTGACTGTTTTGCGTGTTGTATTTGCCACTGTTCGGCTTAGCTCAGGCAAGACCATGGTTTCGATCCTCCATGTGGATCTCATCAGTTGACGGTATTTCTAAAATACTATGTACGTCTGTAGTTGCTAGCGGAACTCGTACGTATGTGAGGATGTAAGACATTCTGCGGCTTGTACAAACTTGTAAAATGGCTAGCCTACACGACTTCTACGGTTCGTGACATTTGTACATTTGCCGTTCTCTGTTCGGTCACTCGACCTTTTTTTTTTCGCTTCACTCGTGTTTATGAAGGGCATTTCATGTTGTGTTAAAAGGAGGAATTTTAAGTCGAGTTGAGCCGTTAGACCGTGCTGTGGCAATTTTTTAGAATTCATAGGTCTGCATGATTTCCTTTGTTATCTGCATGTGACTTCGTCGAGTTTGACACCTCTGTAATTTGCCATGTGTTTATGCATACCATTGTTTTGGCTCGTTTCTATTGCAAGATACAAGTATTTGCTTTCCAGGGACAAAATATGAAATTTACCGTGAACATGTTGCTTACTTGCATTCTATATTGTGATGCCAGGCCTGACTGTTTGATTAGAACACTTTGCAAGTAGTATGTTGCAATTGATTCTTATCACGGATATCCGATTTGCGTACGTTTTTCCTCGGAGACACCGTACCTTTACTTCGAGAAAGCTATACGTTTCTCAAAAGACATTCTTTGGTTTCTTACAGCTATCTGATCGAGCTTATGTTTCTCGAGCTCGATGTATAGGTTTATTCCCCCTTTTGGTCGTTCTGGCACCACATGATTCAAATGTAGCTGTTTACGATGAAGTCTGTTGACGGTTTACCCTGGTCCCAGAGGTTTTTCTTGATGTTTCTCCACATGAGAGAGCTGCAAAAGAGCCGCGGAGTTTCACAGCTAGCTTGCGAGCAGGCTCACCTTTAAGTCACAAGCGCGAGCGTCGATAAGCAAAGTGATCCGGCGGGAAGGAGTCTAGTGAAGTAGCCTGCGAACAGGCTCCCGGCGAGGACGGAAAAAAAAATTCCGGCGAGCGCGAAACAGAAGAATTCGGAGAGCAAAGCGAAGTGAAATACCATTGGTCGAAAAGCGGGAAAGGCGAGAAAACTGTCAATCTACCATGTTTGATGAGGAGCGATTAAATCCCCATGGAGTCGGTAATTTACCGCACAATAAAAAACAAGTCGTCCACATTTGGAGTCAGAGGAAGAGTTGAGTACGCATATTATTGATGTTTTAACAAAGGTCCAGTCTATTTCTGGTTAAATTTCAAACTAAAGAGGGAGCAGGAAATAGCAGTTGAAAGTATGTTAATGAATCAAGACGTACTTGTCGTGTTGCCGACTGCATATGGGAAGAGTTAAATATTACAAACGTATGTGATTGTAAGCGGGCAACGAAACAACATAAAGGCGTTTGCCCGTTTACCAGCATCGCCAAAGACCAGATTGCCAAAGCAAGATCACTTGGAATCAAAGTGTGTGTCCTTAATAGACATAAACTTTGACACTTTTTCTTCGGCAAAACTTTATCAACAACGGATATCGCGCCTACATGTTGTTATGAAAAACATTTACAATTTTCCCGAGAAATCTGAGCCGCCAAAGCTCATACTTCCGGTGAAAATCAATTGACTTTATTCTTTTCTGCGGTTTCCGGGCTGGAAATAATAAAAAAAATTGCAGAGATCAGAGCAGGCTCACTTGCTCGTCTCATAGCCTTCGAACAGGCTCCCGGCGAGGACGGAAAAAGATTTCGGCGAGCGCGAAACAGAAGAATTCGGAGACCAAATCGGGGCGGGGACAGGGGAGCCTGTAGGCTTTGTTTTTGATGTGCCTATCCACCCTTGGTGATAAGCCTGTAACAAATCAGTCAATGAGGTAATTAGACCCGTCAAGAAGCTACATTCTCGGTACTTGCAAACAGTTCTAATCGAGTTAATCAAATAGCCAGGCCGGGCGTCATAATATAGAGTGCAAGTAAGCAACATGTTCACGGAATATTTCAAACACTTTGTCCCTCCAGAGCCAATACTTAGAGAGCTTAAAACATATTTTGCAATACTGAAATGAGCCTAAGGAAATAATAAGCCCATGATAGAGGTGTCAAACTCTGCGAAGCGACAAGGAGATAACAGCGGAAAGTCCGGGAACCATGCCTTTGACCTCTAAATAAATTGCTATAGCACAGCCAAACGGCTCCACTCCACTAGCTTCTACTTAAAATTCCTCCTCGTAACAGAGCACAAAGTACCCTTCAGAATCACTTGTAAAATAACGAGAGGTCGAGAGACCGAAACTTAAAAGACAACGGCAAATGCACTATTGTAACGAACCGTTGGAGTCGTATAATTTTACAAAGATCTGTCAAATATTAATCTCAAAGATGTCAACAATCAGCGATTTAACCAGTCATATCATGATACCAGTAGCAGGCTCCCTCGCTTCGTTCGGGCTCACCGGGAGCCGCTATAGCTGGTTTTCACATGACGTCACTAAAATTCGAACTATAAAACTATTGATCTTCCTGAGATTTTCTTTTAATGATGTTTAAGAGCAGCTGAGGACTAATATTCATACAAATTTTCGCTTCGAATGGGTTCTTGGTTTTGTGATACACTACGCTTGAATTTCTAAGCTTTTGCGTGACGCGGCATTTACATGACGGCCTAGGGAGCTGTCATGATGGTTAAAAAAGTGACTTATTTCGGGGAACTTGCCTATCTGAACAGTTCATGTCTTAGGAAAAGTATTATTTTAATGTTTTAGAGTTCCTCGAGGGATAAATTCACACTTTTGTAGCAAAACTCAGTGACAGATGTTTCTGTTGGTTTCCGGCCGCCATGTTGGTGCCCATACGGATGGGCACCAGCATGGCGTCTCCTTACAAATCTCTATAAATTTGGGTAAAAAATTTCTCCACGTATCTCGCATAAGAAAAATTACTGTGACCAGAATTTTGGCGAGAGTCTTTGTATATTTACCTTTTTTCATTTCCCAAATTCTGGACTTTATCTATTGACCTGCTTTGATTTTTATTTTGATCTATTTTGAATTGCGTGACACTGAAAACCAGCAATTCGCAGGCTACTGGTCTCCCGGCTTCACCGCTCGATTTCGCGCTCGCGGCTACGCCGCGCGCACTTGTGCTCCAACTGAGCCTGCTCGCAGGCTACTTCGTGGCTCTCTCAGGCTTTGTTTCGGCTCTCTCATGTGGAGAAAATCAAGAAGAGAGAATAATCAAGAAAAACCTCAAGGACCCGGGTATTGACTGTTTTGCGTGTTGTATGTCATTGTTCGGCTTAGTTCAACATAAGACATAAAAACATATCTTGCAATAGAAATGAGCCCAAAAAATGCACAAACACATGACAAATTACAGAGGCGTCAAACTATGCAGATAACATCAGAAATCATGCAGACCTATGACCTCTAAAAAGTCACGGCTCAACTATACTTAAAATTCCTCCTTATAACACATCATGAAGATCCCTTCATAGATACAAGTGAAGCAACAAAAAGGGCGAGGGACCGAACAGAGAACGGCAAATGTACAAATGTCACGAACCGTAGAAGTCGTGTAAGGCTTGAACTTCAGACGTACAGAGAAATACCAGCAACTGATGAGATCCACATGGAGGATCAAAACCATGGTCTTGCCTGAGTCAAGCCGAACACTAGTAGTAAATACAACACGCAAAACAGTCAATAGACTTGCGCGTAAACTTACTTTTACGTGGCGAATAAATTGTAATTATCGGTAACTGTCGACAGAGGGTCCCCTATACTTTTTTCGTGACGCGTGAATGGGCATTTTTGCTTTGCGTGAAACGTGAATTAGGATTTACTTTTTCCGTGATTCGTGAAAATATCTTATCTACACTTTTCTGTCCTCGGGAAACTGGTTTTTAATTTTTTTCCATGATCCGTGAAATATGCATTTACCTGCGCCTGATTTGTGAACCACCGACTTTTGCGGGAATAATTTTTCACTTTTTTTTTGAGATTTTAGCGTCATAAAGCTCGTAAACTTGTTCAGAAGTGTTTTTAAAAGTTAGTAGGCTAGCGTCTTAGCTCTACAGACAAAACGGTTACAGAAAGTTTCCTAGCTACTCTAGGTTACGCATTGAAGAGAGTGCCACTCAATTCTGTGGTTTGTGCGTCGATAGTTTTTAGCAATATGAAAGCTGGTTAATTACTATTACGGTAGTCCACAGTTTATGTTTATGTTCAGAGTTAATGTGCTTCGCGTAAGCAGGCATTCATTAAAGGGACACCATGTACTTGAGCGCAAAACAATGTGGTGATTTTTTGTGTTTCGTCATTAAAAAATCTTTAACATGATTGTTGAACTTGTTTTCAAATATCCACAAGGTTTATTTCTAATTTTTAAAGGTATGCAAACCAGAGATGATTGTATATTGTAAGGTCGATTAAAGGAATAATAATGTGACCATAGTGTACGCAACCCGGCACACAGTTTCTCTCTGTGTGTTTCTTTTTGTGTGTGTAGTGGGGGTGGGGGGGGGGGGGGGTTAAGCAAGAGACCATAGGTTAAGGGATAAGGGGGGGGGAGGGGCTATAAAAGAAATCCTTGGTATCTGGATAAGGGTAGGGGGCTATAGAAAGAGACGGTAGTCTCAAGTTATTTTAGTGGGTTCCTTATATGTATAATAGTTTTGACCACTTCCCTTACATAAACAGAATAATTTTAGAAATCCACCACTTCCATACCAAATGCAATCTCTCCGGCTCGGTCAGCCAGAGAGACTGTGGACTCAAGATTGTACCAAACGTTGAGACAGTCAGCAATATAATATTTACAGAATTAAAAATATTAT
The DNA here is from genome assembly GCF_964199315.1 of Orbicella franksi. Classification (NCBI taxonomy): domain Eukaryota; kingdom Metazoa; phylum Cnidaria; class Anthozoa; order Scleractinia; family Merulinidae; genus Orbicella; species Orbicella franksi. The sequence continues at coordinate 11,763,321 of NC_138150.1, forward strand.
CACTCGTACATATGAAGAATGCAACTGCGCACACTGACACCCATTCCATACTTCCAACTATACTCATCCTTATTTCCTTCCATCTGAGCAGGCTAGGGAACGTACACTTTTTATGCATACATGAGATGGGGGAGGATTGGTGGGATTTGGGGGAGGGGTGTGCCAAAAAATATGGGTGGGGGAGCTGGCGGGAAAAATATGGTGCGAAAGGAGAGGTCATTGAGGGCATCTATAATAGTAAAAAGTCTACCAGAATGCCTAAAATAGCGTTTCTGAGGCTCTGAAAATTTACAGTGATAACAATGGGGTGACAGGCCTGCACAACTCCCATCCACGTGTAATAGCCGGTTAAAGTTTTGCTCTAACGAGTATATCCTTTAGGGATCTGCCCCTTTTGTACGAGACAATAGGGGGATCTTTGAATATTCTTCTAAGCAATGGTTGTTGTTGAATTAAATGCCAGTTCTGCATAAGTATTTGCTTTAAGTTAGGCACTGATGGGCGATATTGTGTGACAAAAGGCAAGATTCGCCTGTCTTGTTTACGTTTCTGTTGTAGGGCAGCTTTTCTCTCCTCAAATGTAATTTCTGCGAGAGTTGTTGAAACAAGAGTTTCAGGATACCCTCTTTCGATGAGATTTGTTTTAAATTGTGAAGTAGCAGTTTTGAATGCTGTTTCAGAGGAGTTGGTTTGGAGAAGTCTGAATGTTTCGCCCTTGATGAAGCCCTTTTTGACTCCTGGTGGGTGGCAACTCGAGAAATGCGTGTAGTGAAATGTTTCAGTAGCTTTGAAATGAGTTTTAATGTCTAGTCTAGACTTTTGTGCAAATCTTTCGCCTTTGTAAACTTTTGTGTCGAGGAACGTTGTTTCCGTGTCGGAAACTTCAGCCGTGAACTTGATAGTGGGATGGTGGCTATTTGCTAGTTCAATGAACTGCGTGACTTCGTCTTTGTTTATATTCCAGATAGAGAATATATCGTCAATATACCTTTTCCAGGCGAGTGGTTTTTGAGCGCTTTGATTTAAGATTTGTGATTCTACCTTTCCCATAAAGATGTTGGCAAAAGCGACTGCCATTTTTGTACCCATGGCTGTTCCATGTGTTTGGGGGTAGTTTTTTCCAGTAAACTGGAATGAGTTTTCTTGAAGTATAAGTTCAAGCGCTCTCCTTTATAGTAAGATTCGTATGCGTTGCATACCGTTTCTATCCCCTCCTCTTGAGGTATATTTGTGTATAGGCTTGTCACGTCCATTGAAACAAGGATAGCGTTCCCTGGTACTCTCGTTTTTTCTATGAAATTGATGAAGTCCGTCGAGTCTTTAAGATATGACTCCCGTTCTTTTGCTATGGGTTGAAGCCGAGTTTGTCTACAAATGCAGACAGTCTCTCTGTCGGACCATCACACCCAGATATTATGGGTCTTCCAACCGGAGTTGGTTTGTGAATTTTTGTAAGCGTGTAGAAAACTGGTATGCGAGGCGGGTTAGGTGTTTGACAAAACCATAGTTTGGTCATGTCATCAATATAGTTGTGCTGGTGGAGTTCCTTAACTAATTGTTGTACCCTTAGGGATGTCTCTACAACCATACGACGTTCAAGGGGTTTGTAGTGTTCACGGTTGTCTAACTGGATTTGTCCTTCGAGAATTTTATCTTCAGTGTTTAGGACAACCGTTCGCGTTCCCTTGTCTGCCTTTTTAAGATTGATGTTGGGATCTTCTTGTAGCGTTTTCAACGCCTTTCGTTCTGTGTTGGGCAGATTATCCTTAGGTTTTGTAAGTTGTACTTCAGCAAGTTGAACTTTGACCTCTTCTAAGTAGCTTTCAAGAGCCACTGATTGTTGAACCGGCGGAATCCAGTTTGATTTAACGTGGAAAGGATGCGGTTCGTTGTCTTCCCCGTGGAAAATGTATTGTAGGCGCATTCTTCTAGCGAAATGGTCGAAGTCCTTCAAAAGATGGCGCCTTATTTGTTTTTCATTTTCTTTTGGTGTGGGGATAAATTTGAGACCCTTAGCTAACAAGTTAGTTTGGTCCTTTGTGAGGTCTATGTTCGAGAGGTTCTTTATGTGTTTTTTGTTTGCCTCTGTTTGTGCATGTAAATGATCGGTTCGATCCTTTTTTCTGCGTTCTTTTCGCTTTTTGTTTTGTATTTGGGATGGCTTTTTCTTCCCATGTCCCCGTTTTATAATACGAGAGTCAGAGAGTAGACAGGTATAATCTCTCTTCTGTTTATTGCTGTCATCTTATAATGTTGACAATGACATGATTTCGGCTCTAAGTTCATCGATCCTTTTTGATACATTGTTTTTGTTTACAGTTTCTTTGGGCGCCGAGCGCGCGAAAGCTGTTTTTTTGGTTACAATGTTCTTTTGTTTTTTGTTGGCCTGAACTCGTTTTTCTTGTCTTATGGCTGTGCGGAGGCCTTCGATGTTTCGATTGTGAAACCGTATCAGCGCTTGTAAATAGTCTTGCTCAGCTTTTGAGCGAAGACGTTTAATGTCTCTCTTGAAGTCATCATCCGCTCTTATGCGGGCTCTGGCTCGGTATTGTAGCGACTTTGGACAAGTCTTTCTTTCTAGGTGTCTCTTCAGGGATTTTAGCGCTGCTTGGGAACGTTCAAGTTCCTGTTCCAGTTCGTCGGGCTGATCGCGTTTACGTTTGCGGCGGTGATTTTCTCGTATGGCTTCGCGTTCATCAGTGCGGGTAATTTCTTCTCCATCAGTTGATTCACTGTCAGATTTTTCCGCCTGGTTCGTTTTGTCAGCCTGGTGGTTCACATTCATCTTCGTAGCTCCGTTGTTTTCATTCATATAACAGTCATTGCTGGTTTGAGCGTGGTCAGCTAATAGACCCTCTGATGTTAGCAGGCTCATGGCCGTAAAAACTCAGGCAAGACCGCGGTTTCGATCCTTCTGGATCTCATCAGTTGCCGATAAGGAGAGCGATAGAGGCCAATGCTCGGTATCACTCAGTTAAAGGCTTGGTTTTTTCAGCTTTTAACAGTGATAACAATGGGTTGACAGACCTACACAACTCCTATCCACGTGTAATAGCCGCTTTGAGAGTTTTGCTCGAACTAGTATATCTTTGAGGATCTGCCCCTTTTGTATTGTACGATAAGGGGATCTTTGAATATTTCGCTAAGCAATAATCCTGTTTTTAGGAGGACATTTCACCAGAGTAGAGCCGTTAGAGGTCATAGGTCTGCGTTGTTTCCGCTGTTATCCGCGTGTAATTTGTAGAGTTTGACACCTCTGTTTTTGGCCACGTGTTACTTTTTTTGGCTCATTTGATTGCAAGATATGTTTTAAGCTCTCTAAATATTAGCTCTGGAGGAACAAAGTTTGAAATATTCCGTGAGCATGTTGGTTACTTGCATTTTGTATTATTACAGCGAGTTTTGTTTCCCCTTGACCTCAATGTTCCCCTCGGCTTCGCCTGGGAAACACTGAGGGTGGGAAACAAAACTCACTGTTTCCCTTAGGGCCAGTCATTAAGTGCTTAATGATAAAACTGAAGCAAGCTTTGGACGTGAATTAGAATTCCCTCACCAAGGATGATTACGTCTTACAAGTGGGAAGATTAGGAGCGATTTCCAACGACAAACCAAGGTACGACTTCGGTAACACAGTTTCTTCAAAACAAAACGTAATAGCATTTCAATTTCAAATGATTTATTAAAAGTCAAATTGCCTCATTCTGTGTTTATTTGTTCTTCCCCCTTTTTCTCGAATCTTTTATGTCCTTCTTCCCTTTCTTTGATTTTGTGTTTCCATTCATTTGGTCAACACCATTCTGATTCATTCTCTGTGACTGGTTACTTTGTAATTCATTTATTCCCCCAGCTTCAGATTGTTCTTGAGTTCTCTCTGTGTCTTTGTGTTTCCTTTTCCTGCAACCAAACGTAGCAAGTGCTCTCTTTACTGATATATTAATGTAATGAAGTACTTTTCAGACATGCTAAGATATTATTGACCAAGTGTGAGGTCAAGATGGGTGGATATTGACCAAGTTCTTTTTTTGCAAGTTTATAGACCGAGACAGAGTCGAGGTCCATAAACTCGCAAAAAGAGAATGAGGCCAACATCCAGCCATCTTGGCCGAACAAGCTTGGTCAATAAAGGATTTATTACATGGCTTTCGGGGAAATTTTTCTTCTGGAACACAGCGGGCAGTCCCGAGTGGAGTCTCCAATTAGCCTAAATAATGCCTAGGTTAGTCTGTTTACGGTAACTACTTGATATTTGAAGCAACACGATGTACACTTAAAAAGTTTCCCATCTGCTGTCTGCATTTTAACCTCAGTCTTCATTTCACCCCTGGTCTACAGTCTTCATTTTACCCTCAGTCTGCATTTTACCCCTGGTCTGCAGTCTGCATTTTAACCTCAGTCTACATTTTACACTGACCACTAGCCTAAAGACAAGATAAAAGACAAGATCTAATCCGTAAATAAGAAATATCAGAGAGGAAAAGATTAGACCACTATGTCAAGTCTCAGTATTTTGTCTCGCATAATCACTTCGGTGAGCTAACACTGTTGGAGTTTTCATTTCTTGCACGAAAGACAATTTGAGCATAGCGATAGCATGTTACAATGTATAAATGAATTTGAAAAATGGCATATAAATCACAAAATATGCACTGAAATTCCATTAGTTACAGTTTAAATCCTAAGCTGGAGTTGATACAAGACAACTGAAGTGAACAGAGTACATTATTAATTACGTGATGTGAAGTCCTGTGAACACTGACAGCTTAGCTAATCCCTCCACAAACTTCATCCACATTCAAAGTAATACAGTACAAATGGATACCACTGTAAGTCTTGAATACACCCATGTAAGTACATGTATGTAACCAATTTACATTTAACTATCCATTCCTTCAAACATGCTCCCTGCTTTCTTGGCCGGTTTTTTGTCGTAAGAGGTTTCATTACTGTGTACTTTACTGTATTCAGTTCAGTATAATTATTAGTCTTAAAGTTTTAACTGTGTTTCTGCCCCAATCCATCACTTACTACCTCACAAAAGTTCTTTTCATTCAAGAAAATGCAATTTCCATCCACACCACCTTCATAGTGATATATGGCTCAATTTATTTATGGGACAGACCAGGTTTCATCAATTTTCTTGAGAAAAAAAATACCTGTCACTTTTTCTATAGTCACGAATCATTCTGAATCACAGATTTAGAGGATTTTATAAAAAATAAAATTGCTGGAGCTTGGAAATATAACAGATATTATCACAGTTTACACAAATAAACTGCAGACAATGGGTGACCAAAGTAGTTGAGACACTTAAAGAAAATGACACATTTCAATGTTTAACACCTTATTGTATTTCACTTGCATCTAGTGTTAATTCACTGATACCCCCAGCCCCCAATTTAATGTCATGTAGGCACTGTGGTCTATGCAGTCTTGGAAATTGAAAAATGAACATTGTTTGGGAGGCGGGGGGAGGGGGCAGGTTTCCAAGATACTCAAAAATGTGTCTCAACCTTTTGTCACTCATTGCAGCTTGCTTGAGCTGCACTAGGGAATGTTGGTTCTCGTTCTTTTCTGTACAGACCTCACTCTCACTGAAACATACCAGCAAAAGTATGGCTCGGTGACATAACAACACAAGTTGACGAGGCTTGCTCAACACAACAACTTTATTCTCTAAGCATCTTGGGTAATACAACAGCTTAACACAACTTCCGGTTACGAATATATTACACTGCTTTCCCCCAGATTTTCAGGATGCACTTGTACCCAAGACATAGTGATAACCTGCAGTTACAGGTTAAGTTTAACAACTGGTTTTCTAATCCTTTGAGAACTTCGCAAAACTGTAGGTGGACTACTTACAACTAAAGGAGATACAACAGTATCCTCGTTTTCAGGCAGATCTACATGTGGTTCAGAAGTACTATCGAGAGGATTCACATTATCATCATTTATTTTCTGACCACTTGATTCAGGCACCACGACATCTGGCTCACTGACATCATCTGGTACATTATCACGTGCTCTTATCATGTGATCAGTGTGCACATATCTGGTTTTGTGTCCTGTCCTAACTACATAGGTTCTGGGCCCACAAACTTTAATTATAGTGCCTGGAATCCACTTATCAGTCTTAGAATTAGCCCTTGAGTTTCGTACCCGCACCCTGTCATTTCTTACAAAGGATCTTTCCCTCTTACATTTCAAATCCTTATACATTTTCTGTTTCTCTTGCTTATTCTCTACAACTTGTGCCAGATTAGGCTTAATCAGACTTAATCTTGTTCTTAGGCAACGCTTCACCATCAACTCAGCGGGGGTCACACCAGTTGTACTGTGAGGGGTTGTGCGATACCGAAATAGAAAATTAGCAAGTCTGTGTTTCATAGAGATGCCCTTTTTACCCTCAAGCACTTGTTTAACTAAAGCATCCTTAACAACTCTCACAGACCTCTCCGCTGCCCCATTAGATTGAAGGTGATAGCATGGAACCAACGTGTGCTTGATGCCGTTTTTGCGCATGAATTCGGCAAATTCAATGGACGTAAACTGTGGTCCGTTGTCAGACACCACCTCTTCAGGTAAACCATGAGTAGCAAAAATTAAACAGAGCTCATCAATAGTCCATTCAGTAGTTGTAGAGCTCATATGTTTCACTTCAATCCACTTTGAGTGGCTATCGATTACTACAAGGAAGTAATCATTACCCTTCTGACAGAAATCAATATGGATCCGTTGAAATGGTCTAGTTGGCCACTTCCATGGGATCAGGGGTGCACTGGGTGGGGCATTTCTAACATTTTGGCATACTGTACATACTCTCACTGCTTCCTCGATTTCCTGATCCATTTTTGGCCACCACATGCATGTACAAGCAATTGCTTTCATACCACATATACCAGGGTGTTCCCAATGCAACTGCCCCAGCATTTTGGCTCTAAAGATTGGTGGAATAATCACCCTAGAGCCCCAAAGGACACAATCCTGTTCACAGGACAGCTCATTTCTTCTATTATGATAGGGTTTGAGGGTCTCATCAGGACACCCTTCTGGCCAACCTGACATCACAAATTGATGTACCTTACCAAGTACAGGATCTACAAGGGTTGCCTTTCCTATATCTTCTGCAGTGATTGGAAAATCATCATCAATTACCCTCACACTGTAGACCACACCCTCACTTCCCACTGTGGAGTCCTCATGTGGTAGCCTTGAGAGAGCATCACAGTTGGCATGGTCTTCAGATCTTTTGTATTCAATCTCATAGTCATACGCTGAAAGTACTAGAGCCCACCTCTGCATTCGAGCTGCTGCTAGTGTGGGGATAGCGGATTTTGGATTGAAAATTGCCAACAATGGTCTGTGATCAGTGATCAGGGTAAATTTACGCCCATACAAAAACTGGTGAAATTTTTTTACACCAAAAACAATTGATAATGCTTCACGCTCAATTTGTGCATAGTTCCTTTCACTTGAACTCAGTGTCCGAGAGGCATAGGCTATTGGCCTCTCCTGGCCATCATCCATCACATGGCTAATAACTGCTCCAATTCCATAGCTGGACGCATCACAAGCAAGTCTCAGTTCACGGTCCCCATCATAATACACCAACAGTGCATCGCTGGTGAGACCTTGTTTACAAGCTTCGTATGCTTGCTGACACTCTTCTGTCCATGTCCACTGGACACCCTTTTTGAGGAGCTCATGTAATGGTGCTAGTGTGGTTGCTAAACCTGGTAGAAATGAGTGATAGTACTGGACCATGCCCAAAAAAGATCTCAACTCACTGATGTTTTGTGGTACTGGTGCCCTTTTTACAGCATCTACTTTTTCCTCAACTGGATGCAAACCTTCAGCATCTATCTTCAAACCCAAATAGACAACTTCCCTCTTCAGAAATTCACACTTTGCCATCTTCAAATGCAGGTTATATTTATGCAACCTCTCCAATACCTCAGTAAGGATTTTGATATTCTCCTACCAACTGACACCACCAATAAGAATGTCACCCTGCTTACACACACATTTTTCTACTCCTTGCAAAATCATATCCATTTTAGCTTGGAATATTTTAGGTGCTGATTTAACCCCATATGGTAATTTGGTGTAGGAATAGAGTCCCTTGTGTGTGCTAATTGTCAGGTACTCACGACTTGCTTTATCAACATTTAGCTGAGCATATGCATGCGACAAATCAAGTTTGCTGAAAAATTTTGATCCCGAGAGGGCTGCATACAAGTCCTGTTGGGTGGGAAGGGGATACTGCTCATCTTCAACAGCTGAGTTGATGGTTACTTTGTAGTCCCCACAAATTCTAACCGATTTGTCAGCCTTTGGCACAACTACTATTGGGCTTGCCCAGTCTGATCTGTCAGTTTTAATGATTACCCCATTTTTCTCTAATTCATCCAACTCCTTTTCAACTTCATCTTTTAGTGCATATGGAACCCTACGTGGCTTAATAAATATGGGCTTTGCACCATCTTTCATGGTGATGTGTGCTTCCAACCCTTTCATGCCCTCATAGCTATCTTTGAACAACTCACTGTGTTTAACTAGTAATCCATCAAGTTGACTTTTGGCACTTTCCAACTCGGATCTTGTTAAACTAAATATTTCACCCCACTCAAGCCTTATATGGTTTAACCAATTTCTTCCCAGCAAAGTAGGCTTCTTCTCATAATCAGCTACAATAACTGGCAATGTATATTCATGGCCCTTGTACACTACATCACACAGCATTTCACCACACACTGTGAGGGTTTCACCCATATAGGTTTTCAATTCAACTTTTGACGGACGAAGTGGAAAATTACTGAATTTCTGAGAATGTGTGCTCTTACTCATTATTGAGTAATCAGCTGCAGTGTCTACTTCCATTGCACATGGTGAACCATTTATGGTCATTTCTACAGTATAACTTTTGTTGGTAGGATTATCTGTACCAACTGCATACATGGAATAAATACCTAACTCATCATTATCATCATAACCTTCTGTGTTTGATTCTAAGACACTATGAACAGTACCTTTAGCTCCTGGTTGTTTTGTTTTCATGCTAGACTCAACATCTTTGCTGCGACAAACTGATGCAAGGTGACCTACTTTGCTACATTTGTAGCATTTTGCTGACTTAAATTTACACTCAGGTGCAGCATGCTTACCATCACACAGGTAACATGAGGGTTCCTTAGTTTTTACAGTTTCCAGTTTATTTACTATGCCTTGGCTGTCATCACTTGCACTGACAGGACGGAATTCTTGGGTGTTCTTCTCTGCCATTTCCATTGACTTTGCAATCTGGCACGCTTCTCGAAAGAAAGATCCTCGGTGTTCAAAAGTTTATTCTGTATTTTGGGATTGTTCAATCCGCACACAAAACGGTCTCTCAGAGCTCGGTTGAGAAACTCTCCATAGTAACAATGAATCGATAACTTCTTCAAGGCCACAATAAAGTCACTGATGGATTCGTCTTGTTTTTGATAGCGAGTTCCAAAATGAAAACTCTCTGCTATCTCCAATGGCGCTGGATTGTAATGTTTCTCCAATGCTTTGACAATGTCCGCAAAAGGAGTGTCTTTTGGTTTCACACGTGCCAGCAGATTGCTCAGGGTAGAATATGCTTCGGGTCCAATCTCAGTCAGAAAGATAGCACGTTTTCTATTTGCAACTGCGAGATTGGCTTCCTCTTTACCCTCGCCTGTTTCTTCTATGATATTATTTGCCATGAAGAACATTTCCATTCTTTCCACATAGGAACGAAAAGTCTCTCGCTCAGGGCTGAACTCGCTGACACGACCAAACAATCCAATTCCCGCCATTTTGATAGCACGTGCTCAAACTTTGATCAAGTTGCCTCGGTCGAAAACAAACCTTTTTCCTCACACAGAGAAAATCAAAACTTCACTGGATTTCTCATGCATCTTCGTGCATGTAGAGTATCCCATCCTCATCGCCAAAATGAAACATACTAGCAAAAGTATGGCTCAGTGACATAACAACACAAGTTGACAAGGCTTGCTCAACACGACAACTTTATTCTCTAAGCATCTTGGGTAATACAACAGCTTAACACAGCTTCCGGTTACGAATATATTACACTCACCACTATATTATCCCTGTCCCTGCACATTTAATATTGATATCATCAGGACTTACTAATCTACTAGTCAACCAGTAGGCTGATATATACTAAAACAATTAGATTACTCGCTCTCGATTTCTATGCATAATAAGTTGACTCGGACTGCACCCTCATCAGCTACATTTGTGTATCCCGCAATAGAAATCTCGAGCTCATAATTTAAATTAAATTGTGTGAATAGAAATTACACTAATCGTTACCTTGTCTCCTTTTGTTGTCCAACTTGTCCTGTTATTGCTAACACGCCATTAACAGCCTCTGTTCCAATAACCTTAAATGCAAATTCAGATCCAATATCGAGATTGTCATACATAAATCCATTTCTGAAGTTCGATTTCGAGACAGAAGCATTGAAACAATTGTGAACCAAACATCCAACATGATCAACGCCAAATTTGTTTACTACGCCGACAAGTGTACTTCCGACTGTTGGCTTGAATACGATGAAATTAACTTTGACGTCGAAGTGGATGTAGGGCAGTTCATCCAGAATAGACCCAGTTCTTTGCTGAATTTGAATACTCTCGTAATTTACAGGGACACCTTCCAGAACGTCTGAATACTTCATTAGCTTACTGTTTAACTCTTCCTTCACCCCTTCTTTTAAACGACCAAGATAGCGCGAATGAAGTCCAATATGTTCTGTCGACTCAACCCGAATAAAACAAGAATTCCTTTCCGAACATTTTCTTTTTGCTTCTTGCAAAGAAATCCCGTAGGACACACGTGAAGACGAAGACGCCATGTTGAAATTCGACCGCTGACCTTCGCGCGACGGTCGGCTAAACTCATCCCCAGGGCCTTCTCTACTTTTCAAATCGTCGAGGAGAAGGCCCTGGGGATCCCTGGGGATCTGGTTGAATATAGTATGCCTGCAAGACACCTAAGAATACACAGATCATTGTCATACACACTTTAAAAGACTGTAAGCCGGCAGTAGCATGAAAGCGAGGTCTAAGGGCCCTCCAGATTTCCCGCGAACTTTGAAATAGCCTGCAGAACAGGCGAATTAGCGGCACAGAGAGCGAAACGCGATACACGAGCGCGGAGCGCGTTTAGCTCTCTACCCCGCTAATCCGCCTGTTCTGCAGGCTAACTTTGAACGAGTTAACGTGGAGGCGTGAGGCGGAAACCTCTTCGACTGACTGACTGACTGACTGACTGACGGAATGAATGAATGAATGAACTTTACTTAAGTGTCAGAGTGTTTAGCTAGATATTAGCTAATTGTGGACACTAAAAGAACATTCCAGTACAAAGTAAAAAATTAAAATAAGGGTGCTACGAATGTTAATGATCTGTTTTAAAATTTAAAATCGTTGTAAAATCGCTCAAAATTGCAATTTTGAATTTGTTTAGAATATTTACAGATTTATAATTTTCCTTAGAAGGTGATAAAATTGCATTGTAGAGGTTACAATTGTTCGATTTGCAATTTAGAAGTGGAAAAGTTGAAACCAGAAAATATTCCTAGCGCAGTCACTAAATGAAAGTCAGATTGGAAAGTGGACACTGAGTGGACAGTGGAAAAATTAAAGTTTTGGTTGAAAGGTAGACGCCTAAACCAGCAAGGAAATAAAAAGCAACTGTTGGAAAAGTAAGAGCTTGGCCAGTGACAGCTGCTGGTTGATGTTTACATTGTACTATTGCTGTTATTTACTGTACTTACATTTGAAGTTTTATTTTTATTCCTTTTATGACAGAGTGCTGGCATTCACAGCCATACCGAAATACCGTGATAATGTTTTCGACCCAGACCCAGAAAAGAGCTACACAAAGGCGAAACTTAAAAGACATTTAGAAAACGATAAAGAAAACATGATAGATAATTTGTTGATTTCTTCGTCAGCCAAAAATCCAGAGGAATTGTTCCCAACAGATGAAGTGGCGAATGAAGTTTTCAACACTAATTTTTCAGTTCTTCCAAATCTTCAACATATCAAAAATACCGGCAAGTCTATTAGGAAGTATGATAATGTTGATGCTGTTGTGAACTCAAATGGCAAAGGGTTGCGAATGATGAGATTTGTCCATGACTCACAAATGTACAAGGATCCACAAAAAAAAAATATGTCTTTGTGCGAACGTGCTGTTGGGCCTCTAACAAGAGAGATCGTAAATGCAAGATTAAATTAACATTACAAGCAGGCAGTACTGATAAAATTAAAATTTTTAATTTGCTGTTTTCCAGTGGATCACCTTTATTCTTTCAATATACAACCGAATATGTGATCAGTCGATTTCGCCTCCATTCTTTCGCATCGCTTTGCCCTTTCGATCTCATGACTCGACGCTTTGGTCCACTGAAACCGCGAGAGAATAGGGGTTGGCAAAAGATCTTTCCTTTTCCCAACTGCGCTTGTAGTCTGTAGAAACAAAACCTGCGCTTGTAGTCTGTAGAAACAAAGTGTTCTGAGCCGCAAAACAGAGACGTGTTCGAGGAATTGCTATTGGGGGTAGGCTCAATTTCTGCCGCCCACTCGAGTCCGTTCTACGTTCCTCCCCGAGCTCAAGTCAAGTCAAGTCATCTTCATTTAGGCAGGGTAGCCCCATCAGCCATAGGTTGGTATCCAAAGGGGCCCTGCGTAAAATTAAGACTACTGAGATAAAAAAATTCAGAATTTTAAAAATTACCTCAAAGTTATGTACAAGGAGTTTAAAAATTGAATAAAAAGGAAATAACATAACAGGGTATAGTAGGGGCGCGGACACCTTTCTCGAACAGCGGAGTCTATATCGGACCTATATAATTACGGTACTTCTAGCCTGCGTAGCAAGGGTTCCCGAGAGACAGCTTCGTCGAGTTTTTGCTCTCTCTCCAATTTACGCGCGGCCAGAATATTCGTACGGGAACGCTTGAACGCAGGCTTCGGCATTTCAAAAACCGCTTGGCAATTCAAACTGAACAAATTTCGAAATTTGTTATTATTTTCACGATGAAGTGCGATCTAACACCGCATCTACTTAATTACGGGGAGGAAAGGAGTGGTGTCTCAATGCAAAAAAAATATATTTTCGAAAGCTCTTATTGGATGGGAAAGGTTAACACCAGTAAGAAATTGTCTGTTTCAAAGGAGTTTATTTAAATCGAAATTTCCTCGCGATCTTTAGTTTTTAACCTCGAAGAAGCCGGAAAAAAGTTCTAAAAATAGGTTTTGTGTCGTTTGCTTTTCATTTGCATGCCGTTTGTTGCAGATGTTACTGAAAAATTGATGCGACAAAATAATTGAGTGAGAACAATGACTAAGATATTCTGAGTAGGTTCATTTACAGCAGTTGTTTTGTGAAGTGCTTTTTGAGAACAATTCCTCTTCAAGAAGAATATTGTTGCGATGTTTTTCGGCACACTGCCTTTTCAATGCTCTTGTTTCCCGGCCTTGTTCACAGATCAACATGAATATTTTTCTGATACCAGCATGGTATCTGGAATAGCAGACTTATGTTTAATAATGTATTCAACACCAACCGATGGAATAGTTAAAAAAGATTAAGGTCTAAAGCCTAAGGTTGGTTTTGACTGAATTTCTTCAGTTGGGCAACAAAAAACAAAGACAATTTTCCAGATTAAAGCTAAATTCTCCTTAGGCTTAGTGACATTGGATCTGTTGATAGAAGCAGACCATTCATTATCAATTCATATGTGTCATTACGAGCCCCTGTAGCGACAACATTGTTATACAAACTGGTCGCCAAAAGATTGAAGTCTTTGGTAGCCAAGAAAACAATAGCTTTATTAAACACGCGTTTGGTTTTTTTTCGCTCCTGTCTTGAACTCAACTAGCTGTCTTCACAGGGACTTGAACATTCTCTGCAAATACGAGTGACCTTCTATCCGGTGATCTTGATCGGTGACTGATGGAGAGAATTTTCACTTACATAGCTGCGTTGTTTACTCGTCTGCTGTTTTGCCTCCATGCGATCTCCATGATTTACTGGTTGGTGACTCTCAAGAGAGACAAAACGTATTACCTGTTTCTACTTCTTCTTGTGGCTCTTCTGGTGGAAACAATAATCACCGTCGGATTTCGCAAGGGACACGAGTACAGCTGGTAAGTCGGTTGCATTGATGACTAGATATACATGCTGGCAATGGAAGTAAGGATATCATATTGTATGGTTTAGCTGGCCATTCTTTCGACATCAATTTATGGTTTTTCATCTTGACTATAAGTTATCTGTGAAGTCCATGAACTAAGAGTCTAATAATTACTTTAAGAAATTTAACGAGGTACAACAAAAGTAAAGATATCATCAATCGAGACAATTCGACCAGGGTCTTGTGCAGAAACTAAGTATTTTTTTTTTTTCATTTTTACATGCTGATTACGTTATCCTGCGGATCAGCGCTTCTATCAAGAACAGGTTTAGTTTAACAGCACGCAGAGGCAAGCCTAGCTGACTTTATTGAAAATGACAAGCGGAATTTCTTTCACTACAAACTCAAACATACTGAGTTCCGTTTGCATTTCATTTAGCCGATCTAAAGAAGAACTTGACTGAAGAGGTAGATAGCACATATGAGTCGGGTTTAGATTTTACTCAAGCGATCTACTTACTACAATATTTCATTAACCAAAAACATTATTCTCCACAGTGTAAGTCTACAGAAGTTTACAGACAACTTGAAGTTTTTTTATGCGAACTTGTCTCGCTCGCCTTTATGCCGGACAGCAGTCTTAAATAAACATGTACTAAGAGCATCTTGATCCCTTGTGTAATTTAATTCATTGTTTTTTCGGCGGCCTAGCAACGGCGGTGCTGTAACTATTCCATATGATCTCATTGTGTTTCGTTCTTACATGACAACTAGAGGAAACTGAATTCACTCCACGCATTCTGTACGAAAAGTTGGTTCTGTAAAACATACCTGTGAAATAAAAATATTTATCTTAAGACAGTGATGTCAATGTGAGAGATTGACTGCCATGAGAGGACGTTTACAGATAAATTTCATATTGTCATATTGCTTTAATTATTTTTAATTACTTTTTTGGATATTTCTTCTATCACTATCTTGAACAGTAAGACGATGGGCACGTATAATGGCCATGGTGGGATTTGTACTCAGTTCATATTATCAAGCATTCAGAAAGCCAGCAGAAATTGCATAACTGATATTAAGGCACGGAAGCATTATTAAAATAAAACCTTGTTAAAGTGGACATTCCCTTAAAATTGTGAATATGTTTATTTTAGGCCACTCTTAATCATTATTGAAATTTGAAAACAGATTACAGAAAAGCCGCTGGAGGTCGGTTGAGTTCTTCTTGGCCAAATTTGAATTGTCTTATCCAAATATGCTAATTCAAGATACAGGCGACATAAAAACCCCGTACTAGCATGAGCAGGTGGTTCATTGCCGGGTGGAATCGCGCCAATTTCCTGAGAAAACTTTCAATGCAACCTGTAATTGTCAGTTTCCTATTCAAAGAACTACAATGAAGCAGATTTCGTTGTGGCAATTCTCCAGTCCTGAAAAAAAGAGGTTTTAGCGTCAACTTTTTCACAGCGAATTCTCGTTCTTTTGTTCATTGCTTTCTGTCACTCACTCTCCTGTCGTGTTATATAATTACACTGTTCATCTTTATCTTTAACCTTTAGGGTGACATTGACCAAAATTTTAAGGACTGTTCCTAAGAAAAAATACCCAAACTTAGTCTTTGGTGAGAACTTTTTATTAATTTCTCCACTTTCTTGCATCTAATTCTGAATAAGATACATACTTTACTACTTCTTTACGAAAAAGGAAACAAAAGGAATAGCATTTTGAGTTTCTTAGTAAATAAGCAATTCAACTGAGCAAATTGTTAATGCAAATTTGTCAAATCATGATCAGATACAATCCAGATGGTCTTTTTCAGGCTCAAATCATAAAAATAGAGCTTTTATTCTCGGCTCAACCTCAGCTTGAAACTTTAATGAAAAGTTTGCTCGTCAAGACGTTTTTCTAGGTAAATTCGGTGCTTTAGAACCTGGCATTCGAACAACGGACATAAAGTATAAATTTAATACAAGGTTGTTATCTCTCCTTATTTCCTTTAACTTTCAGTTACTTAGGGGTGCCACAGCGAGAATTTTAAACAAATTACAGGAAACTGCCATTGAATGCACGTCATGGAATGAACATTCTGTTGCCTGGCTCTGCGGGTTTTTGTAACAAAAAAATCAGTCTACTAGTTATACTGACGTAGATGACTTTGTCGCCCTCAGATTCGAACAATGCTCGAAAGGTGCTTTCTTGTTTTTTTTTTTAAGACATTTTCCCTCCTTTTAAGTGGATTCCTTGTTAATAAACCTTGCCAACTTTAGCTTTACTTTGCGACCCTCCGAATCCATTAGAATCGTTTTTCAGTGTAAAATCCCATTACACTTTTTACAAGCCTCCGGCTTTGAATACGCTTTTAAAGAAATAGCTATCAATAGTTTCCGCTAACGTAATAGACTGGAACAACGAGAAACTCCCTTGAATAACTGAGGGCTCTGCGAGATTCAATTTTTACCGCAGTCCATTTGGTGTAAATGCAAAATAAAACAATTTGAAGCGTTTCCTGGGGAATATTTATGATCATGAACAGTACAGGGATAAGGAGATAGTTGATAAGTAGATTTGAAATCAATTTAAAAAAGTGGAGATTGAAGCAGTTTAGAACCTTCAGTCTTGAATAATTTATAGATAGAGAATTACAGAATTTCGTAAATGGTTTGAACTCAGGAGTATCAGTAGTTCGTATAGTGTGGTCGTCCGGGTGAGGGTAGTTCTGAAAAGAACTGTTGTTGGTGACTGACGTTTCGACAACCTTAGCGGAAGTCATCTTCAGAGTCCAGTGAATAGTTACTATGTTACGTTCACTTGGACGACAGAGCCAACGACTTGCGAACAACTACATCAGTTCGGTAAGTACTGTCAGCCGAATACGCCAACAACTTTGGTTCAACCACCGCTGCAAAGACCATGGTCTCGTTCCGGCCGGACATAAACTTTAGTCTCCGTTGAACACACAAGAGGCCATCCGGATCGTCAAATCCACCTGCAGACGTCTGGTCAAAGCCCGGATAAACGACTGTCACAGAAGACTCAACTACTGCAACAATAAACTACAACAACAACTTGACAAACTTAAACAACTGTTACCGACTAACTTACTCACAAAATGGACGCACTTGTTAACAACAAACAAACTTACGAAGAACTTAAACGCGACCAGACGCCAACACTTCAACGTAAACTTAACAGCAAAATACTTACGATTAAAACGACTGACGCTATCGACACTCAACGCTACTATCGACTGAGGTGCTCAGTACCTCAACCACCGAAACTTAACGGACTACCGAAACTGCACAAACCTGGTATACCGATGCGACCTATAGTGTCATTCTATGGGTCCCTTACGTATCAACTGTCTAAGTACTTGACGACAATACTGCAACCCCTTACTGACAAATCAAGACGCAAACTACAATCTAAGGAGAACTTTATTGACGCTATTAAGACTACAGATACCTGACGACTACAAACTTGTGTCTTTTGATGTGAAATCACTGTTCACCAGTATTCCACTTCAATTGGCATTACAGTGTAGCGAGACCGCTATACAACAATCTACTGTTAAACTCCCTTTACCGAAAGAAGACATCAGGGACTTACTGAACCTTTGCCTTACATCGACTTACTTTCAGTATAACGGTAAACACTACAAACAGTTGCATGGAACAGCCATGGGGTCGCCTGTTTCTGTTGTTGCCGCAGAAATTGTGATGCAACACGTGGAGGAACGCGCCCTTGCAACTTGCCGACAAACGATACCGCTTTGGTTACGCTACGTTGACGACACCTTTACCGCCGTTCACAAAGACGAAATTGACGATTTTCACGACCACCTAAACGAACAGAACGCCGACATCCATTTTACTAAAGAGATCGAAGAAAATGGAAAACCTCCTTTTCTAGACTGTTTGGTAAGCCGCGACAACAACGAACTGCGAACGACAGTGTACAGAAAACCGACGCATACCGACAGATTACGTGACGAATCATCCTACAACCCGACTTCACACAAAGCCACGACTATAAAGACTTTGACGAGACGAGCGCAACTAGTTTGTGACACACTGGACAGCTTACTTGACGAAAACAGATACCTTGAAAGTGTTTTTCACAAAAACAACTACAACGCTGACTTTATTAGACGAAACATTTACCGACCTACTAAAGCTGACGCAACGAACAGGTACCCAACGCCTGTTACTACAGTGACCATACCTTACATTAAGGGTACTTCTGAGACCATCTCACAGATTCTACAGCCCTACACCATCCGTATAGCCCACAAACCTACAACTACGTTACGACACTTACCGACCAACGTGAAAGACAGGGACGAACCTAACAACAGACAGGGAGCAGTTTACAAGATCAAATGCTCCGACTGCCAGGCTTCCTACATTGGTGAGACCGGCAGAAACCTTGACACGAGACTGACTGAACACAAACGAGCCACGAGAAATGGTGATGCCAACAATCACATTGCTGTACATTATCAACTGACAAACCACAACATTGACTGGGACTCTGTTCAGTGCCTAACCTACAGTACAATCTATTTTCAACGACTGACTCTGGAAAGCTGGTCCACCAACCTAGAACAAACGCCACTTGACAGATGTCAACAACTACCGGCGCCTTACAAACGACTTCTCCATGACGGAAACGAAACCGACAAACGGACTTCCAACAGACCGACTTACTTTGACTAACAATAGTCGGACCAAAAACCGACCAATTTGACTAACAATAGACGGATCGAAACCCACCGATGACTGATGACAAACTTTGCACGAGTCTTTCAGCCAATACCATCATGGCTAAACTGACCAATCATGTTCAACGGACCAGACTCATAACATCATCGACTGACAAAAACTATCCACTTGACTCTGAAGATGACTTCCACAAAGGTTGTCGAAACGTCAGTCACCAACAACAGTTCTTTTCAAAACTACCCTCACCCGGACGATCACACTATACAAACTAATTACAGAATTGTCTGTTTGATGGTCTGTGAGTACATTTCCCCTGTTTTAATCGTATTTGCAGGATTAGCATTTGGTGGCTTCTGAAAACTGACAATCAGTAGGAATCAGGCACCCTGATAAAGTCAAACAGCAGTGCTGTTACTAGTTCCTTGCTCCAAACTGATTTAGATGTTCGCCGGTCCGAGTTTGGACGAGATGCACTTTAGATGACCTCTCAGTCTCAGATAACTGGCCCATCCACCGGATAGATAACGTTTTCCGAGCCCAGCATAAGCAGGTCCTTGAAAGTAGGCAGAAGTAAACATAACTGACTGTCTCATTCACCAGTGTCTTCTTGCTAAATTGTATAGTTTGCTTGTTGCCAGTCTCGTCCCCAAGTCCCTCACGTTTTCGGCCAGCAGTGAATGATTCTTGACAATGGCAAAAACGATTGCGGCCGCACATCAATGTGCAATGTACTGAGTGGATGCATTTGATTACAGGTTCTGTCCAAGCATGTTTTTATACTTGATGACAATGATCCCTTGTGACTGGATCGCCAAAATACAAGTCCTCGATTGTGTCGCATCCAGCAAAGACGCAAGTACTACCTGTATAACTGCTGTTAATGAAACTACAGAAATCTTTCAAGTGAGTAGCCTGTTGCATAAAACATAGACTGCATGCAGGGTCCCTGTCGTGTAACAAGGACTGGGTGACCGACAACTTCATTCCTAGGGTCTCTCATCTTAACCCCTCCTGGAGCGAGAGAGGAGCCTGGTTGGGTAGCTAGTGCTTAAAAACAACAGTGGTTTATACCAAAAGTAACCAAGATCAATGGCAGTAAGCATACTGAGACTGACACACAACCATACCTCGTTTTTATTAGTCAAAATATCTAGCCGTTTGTCATTTCAATCCACACCTCAAATTATCACTTGCCCTAACTCGTTTGTCTTCCTTAAAGGCGACAAGAGTCGAATATTTATTCGAGTCGCCTGTCAAGAGATATTTGTGGCGTGCAATAAGTCGGGCTTAGAACTCGTGACTACACTGGTAGCTCTTATTACCATAGAATTATATGATTGAAACTAAATTTATATGCATATTTTAGCGACACCAAACTTTGGACTTTAATTCTATTTTGCTTTCTTTCATACAGTTACAATTGCTTGCCCGCGCGACTAGTTCCAGAATTAATCGAGGCGGGGGCGGGGGGGGGGGGGGGTTGCAAACGTATAAGGCCAATACTCTGCTCAGTTCCGGAGAAATGAATTGAGAAAACTGAATGCATCGTCTTTGGGAATTAATTATTTTCTTTTCTCTGTTTTAGTTTCTCCAAGGACTACAAATCACTGACGACGAAAGACTGCTGTACACTATGGAGCAGGCTCTGGTTCTTATCTTGGTCATTGGCAGGTGGCTCCTCCCAAAAGGAGGTATATCACGTGATCAATTGTCCCAGTTGCTGCTAATCTACATTGGCACAGCGGCAGACATTATGGAGTTCACGGAGATAATCAAGGAAGATGACATCAGAAGAACAAACCCGAAAATGCTTCAGAACAATCACTTTGTCAACGCCGTGATTCTTTTTTGGAGCGTGAGCCTCTTTCAATTTCCACTGACGATTTACGCCATGGAAAGAACTGCTCAGAGGCTGGAAAAAGAGAAGGCTGAGCTAGAAGAGCAGCTAAAGAAAATCAAAGGAGAGAAAGATGTTCGAAGACGGAGAAATCAAGTCGCGCCTTCACCGGCATTGTACACGTATAAAAAGAACCACAGTCAGGACAGTAAGGAACAAGATGAAATACGTGTTAGATATATTCAGACCAAATTTGGACTCGAGATTAAACCGGAAATGACGTCAGTTACAAGCATGGACGAGGAGGAAGCTACAGTGCACGTTTCTCAGGGAGCATGTAGCCGCTGTTGGCACAAAGTTACCAAAGCACTCGACAATGCTGCCACTAAGATGCAGGATTACACCGAACTTGTGAGTTTGCTTATACCCATGTTCATGCAAGACGGACCGTTTCTTATCATTCGCTTAATCGTCATCGCGTATTATCAAGTTTACCACGATACTTTGTACTTTCTTACCGTTAAGAACGCTCTAGTTGTGATGCTGCAAGTCTACCGCATTTTCGTTTTGTACTACAAGCCACCAGAAGAAGACATTGACGAGTTTTTCCCTGACAGCGATCCTTCACACAGGCTGTGTAACGTACAGACGGCCATTAACTCTGTACAGCACACAAGGCTTGCTATCAGATTGGTGTCTAGGCTCCACAGACAGGCAAAATGGCGCCGCGGTGCAGGACGCACTCTAGGTCGCGTCAAAAAGAGAAGTACTTCTTCGCAGAATCATCAAAACGAAGAGGAAAAGAAAGATACCATCCCTTAAAGAAACGTCCTACTCATTTCGAGAAAGACTCTTTTTGTTGTTGTTTATTTTCCACGTGTTGTGCTCGTGGTAAAAAGATTTCTCTCTCTTCGTAGGTTGAAGGACGGAATTTCACATTGCTCTGCTCTGTCCTCTTTCGATTTTTGTATTATTTTCACATACCAGATTCCCTAAACTGAAGGAAAGGCCACAGACGAAAATTTAAGAAAGAGAGGAGACCCAAGACAAACCAAATTCAAGTTTGACTAAACCGCAATCAAGCATTAGGTTAAAGCAGGAAACATAAACGGGGACCCGTTCCCGATTATGGCTCCTGGTTAAAGTTCGACAGGAGTACACAGCTATTGCAACAGAATACTGAGAAGACCTACGATATTATTGTTAATTAAGACATTGTTTGGTTAATTTTTGTGAATTCCTATTGGAGAGCAAATTAAAGACAGTCATCGTCTGTGTTGTGAGCTTTGAAACATTCAATAATTTCTACATTGTCCATGCTAGTGTTGATAATTATGAGATAACGGTCGACAAAATCTCTTGCCTGCGTCAGAATTCAAATGGTGCCTAGCTGTTGTTAGGTGAACTGTTACTAGGCTCCTCCCCTCTTCTGAATTTACAAACTTTTCAAGCCAAATAGGCCGCGTTCGATATATCAATATTCTAACGTGGCTCCGAAGCTTTCGGGTCAAAATTGTAAATTTTTAAAGTTTCTTTTGTCTCCCAATTCCCAAAAGAGACTTGGATACAAAGCAAACAACACCAAATATAGAAGTTTGTCCTGAAAGCCTCGGAGCCATGTTAGAATATTGGGATATCGAACGTGGCCTAATACCAAGCCGGCTGAACAACGACGAAGACAACAGTAAGGCCATTATAGATTGCTTTCACATACGATGATAACCCTTTGAAAGAGAGATGTTGAAAAAACATAGGACCGAACACGACAATAAGCTACCTATTTCAATTTATACGGGATTTTCAGTCATGCTTACGGAGACGACAGTTTTTAGCATAAGGTTTAGTACATACCACCTGGTGTTAACGAATGTGATAAGGAAATAAATCTAGTGGAATTGGTCATTTATGATAACGTTCTTGATGGATTGTGTCATGTAAATAACGAAGTCTTGTTCAACGCGGAGGAGGACAGTAGAAGAGGCTGGAGCATTGCAAGTCTATTGCAGTAGCCTACGAGCAGACTCACGTTTGGGGATTGAGCGCGAGTGGCGCGGGCGCACGCGTGAGTGGTGAAGCCGCGAGCACTTTATTCGCGCCTCTCTTTTGATATTCGCTCTTTGCCGCTCGCGCGTGTGCTCCCAAATGTGAGCCGGCTCGCAGGATACTATTGTAGCGGCCGACAGAGTTGCCAGCTTAGCGGCAGAGTGTCCTTATTTAATTTGCGACCGGCACCTGCTAACATATGTTTTGGACCAGAGTGAGCTGATCAAAAAAGGATTACACTGTAACTTAATTCTATCTTGTAATATTTAGAATGAAGAGAAAACACGTGCACGTATCACTAGTGACGTAAAAAACTCTGTTAAGTTTCAGTCCCCTGGCGAGCCTCCACCCCTCCCTCCCTCGAGCACTTCACCACTTTCAGGAGGTCTTGTCCCTATTACTCTTGATCTCTTTCTAATGTTGTTTTGGAAGTAACTACGTGAGCTATTTATTTCGAGTTATTTGTCGACCATGTTTACTTTTTATTGTCATAATTGCGTGAAGATGCGTCATGAACAGAACAAGAACCATTTACATTGTAGCAGTTAATACTATTTAAAACCTTTTCTTTTACGAACCAATCTCCTTGTTCATGATCAACCCTTCTTTGAAGGGGTTTAAGGGAAAAACAGTTCAGCGCGAAGATTAAACGGTGCTTTTATGCGTTTACTTAAAGAATCCTGCGTAGAATAAGTCACGGTACTTTTAAATACAAAAAGGAAAGACTGTCAATGATTTCATGTCACTAAAATAATTTTCATTTAAATTACTTTTGGTAAGAATAATTGACCAATTCTTAGACCCAAGAATTACAGACAATTCAGTTGTTTTTATTTGACCATGGAATGTTTACAAATAAAATGAAAATTTGATAAATTTGCATTTGCCATCTTGCTGCTCTCATTTGATTCTACAATTAATAGTTTCATACCTTACCAAACTTTGTCACTCCAGTGGCAACGTAGACAAATCTTTATCACCAATAACATCCGTTTTTATGCTACTTGTAAATCAGTTTTACTAGGCAGGGCTTTCGACCAAACGGCTGATGACTGATAAAATATAAAATGCTCCTTATAATGTATTTCTTTGTGGGTGCGATTTAGTTATGGCGATAGCTTTACACTCGTTTGAATAGAAAACTTGCTAGAGAAAAGAAACTCATACTCCATCAAGTCATCAACTGCCTCTACAGTTGTTAACAGTTGTTTTCCGTCTCAACTGAATCGCAAGAAGCTAAATATAGAAAACAACATGTCAGTATTTGGCTTTGTTTTTAATAAATATTCAAAACACTAACACCACCTTAGAAAGCTTTCCTTTTGAACAGTTATAGCAAAAATATTATACATATAAAGCTTAAAATTAAACCGCTATAAGATAAAAGATATCAGATATGGCTTGAAGTTGAAGCGCATAACAACTGAAATTGTTGTGTTCCGTTTCTACTTCAGTTATTGAAATTCGTTGTCTGTGAAGCTGAATTAATTATTCAAGCCGTATTTCCTCTTTGCCCAGAAGATTCTCAATCGTCCATCCACAAAATATGCCAACCATGCTGTGGCGCTTAAATTTATAACACCGAATAACAAGTCAATAACAAAGTGCATCTCCTCAGTTATTAAATACCTCTGAATAAGCTTTTTCACCAGCGCCAACATAAAATAGAAAGTAATATCAACGAAAATAGCCCCAGATCCAACCAGGACTGTGCAGAAGACGGTGTATCCATAATCATAAATTGTGCCTCCTTTGTTGTCTTGAAAAGCTAAGTCTGTATACATCTCATGGACCGGCTTGTTCAAGTCCATTTCTCCTGTGCAACCACTCTGCTTCTGTCCGTTCCCACTCACAGCAATCTGCGTACAATTATAATAAATAGATCCAGATAGTTCTAATTATTTCCCTTGAATGAGGAAATTGTCTGCAGGGTAAAACTGAAGTTTCCACGGAAGATTTAAGCCAATGCCTGTTTCTGTCGGTTTAGTCTTCCTATATCTAATTCACATGCTAATTGGTTAAGCAATTTTGTAAGGACCGGCTATTTAGGCAGTTAAACAGTGAGAATCTTCTGCAGCCATATTATGCACTGACAAGGTGAACAAACCATGATCACGTCATGCGCAAAACCATTTCCAATGATATTACTATAATACGAATTCATGTAATCCTATAGACAACAAACATATTTACGACTAGTTTTAAGGGCAAATCGATTTCGAAAATTCTGCGAGTTGGAAACCAAGAAGCGTTTCACAGTGATTGTGTATTAAATAAGAGGACACAGCACAAGTTTTGAACTCGACGATTGATTGGTAATAGGCACGGCCCTGACTGTGACCACCTGCTATTGTGTCAACAGGTGATACACTCGTGTTGGGTTCTCGGAAACTTAGAAATCTGAACGTTCCCTCAAGCACTATTCAGAGCGGCTTTTCTTTCTCCGAGAGACTGATCGATGTGCGACTAGTGGGAACGCGAAACTCGCGCGTATGTCGCAAAGCCGGCTCTGCAAGTTCTTCTGCAGAACTACGTATCTCTCTTAGTCGGTGGGGTCCTGCCACTAGGAAAAGTTGGCTCTGGAACCACATGATTTGATTGGCTAGATACTTTTGGGCCAATTTTCACTCATTTAACCCGGGTCCGGCCTTCTGGAAAGTATCCTTAGTTTGTCTGATAAAACCGTTCTATTAATACCTCTTACTAACCGAGTTCGGGGTCTGTACTGTAAGTTACGGACCGAGTTTTTGCCCTTTCGATTCAGTTATGGACCAAGCGCGAAGCGCGCGGCCGGTAAATCGAGGGCCGGGGAAAAAAACGAGGATCCGTAACTTACAGTACAGACCGAGAAGACGAGATCAGTACTAAGGCCCGGTTCAAACGTCGAACTTTACATGTGCTGAACCTAATAGCCCCAACTAAGTACATGACGAGATCGACGTTTGAATCAATTAAGTTTGACAGATGTTATTTGGGTCGACCCGGGAATTAAGTTCGACATGGCCGGTCGGTCAGTTCGACTACGGAGCGACTCCGATTCAAACGTCGAACTTTTCATGTACCGAACCTAATGCATACACTACAAATACATTAAATGAATGAATTTTTACCCAGAGATCTGCACGTTTCCTATTTTTGTCATGCGCACACACCTTGTTTTGATCATTTGGAACAAAATAGCGGGAAGAGCGGGACGATATGTGTTCTTATTGCTTCAAGGGCACGAAACATACTTGCCTAATTTGCATGAACCACTTCTGCATGAGGTGTTCCGTATTTGAAAACGATGAGACTGTAGCGGGTTGGAAAGCAGCCAGTTCGGTGGCGTACTGCGAGTCGTGTTTTTGAGAGAAAATGACAAAACAAATGAATCTTGAAGAAACCGACGACAGGAAAGAACTGGACGAGGAATTGCGATGTTCCTTTGGGAATAAGCGATAATATCAGGCAAACCAAATTCAAAAATCGTCTTCGGTTGTTTAATGCTGATTGCATCTGAGTCGCCTTCTTCGACTAGTTCTACCCTTCTTTATCGCACTTGCAAGAAAAGCAAGCTCTTCATTTTCACAGTTTGTCTTTCCCACATTTTTCCGCCATTTTGGTCAGCAATAACCGTCGTTTGCAGTAGTGTCTCTTTTATTTTTGCAATTAAGTTCGATTAAATTAGGTTCGACGTTTGAATCAACTGCCGAACTTAATTATTTGGGTCGACCCAAATTGGTATTAGGTTCGGCACATGTAAAGTTCGACATTTGAACCGGGCCTAAGATATTTATTATACCTCTTCTGTGTGCCTGACAGGTTCGGGAACGATTTCTATTCACGCGGAACGGCTTCAAATTTAGGGGTGGCGAATGGTCCTTCAAAAGCTCTGGGTCTCATAAAATTTTAGTCGAATTTCACGGGTCTCGCAGTCTCGTTTTTTAGCGGTTATGTGCGTCTCGCAGTCTCGATTTTTTTTAAGAAGCTGTCTCGGAGTCTCAATTTTTCGCAAGGTTAATGGTCTCGAAGTCCTAATTCGTTCCTTTATCTATTTTTGTAAGTGACGTCTTCTCTTCAATTGATATGGAATTTCAATGAAGCAACTTACAAATTTTCCGAGAAAAAGTTAAACCTAACTTCTCCTACCTGTCTTAATTCCAGAAAAAGGTACAAAACCTACCGCAACGTCCGCTTTGGCGCCAGAAAAACAGTCATTTTTCTCTAGGATATCATAACGTAGTGTGTTATAATCGGATTTCCAGTTCCAGTCAGTTCCAAGAAGCTGACCTAAGGCTGTACACGCTCAATCTACCTCTCAACTAAATCTGGGGCTCGAATTTTCAGAGTCTGAACGTCTCGCGCTCGCACTCAAAACACTTTGAAGTCTCGGTCTCGCAATCTAAATGGTCAAAATGTCTCGGGCTCGCAAACAAAAACGCGTGTCTCGCCGTCTCGCAAAGTCTCGCATTTACCATTCGCCACCCCTAAATTTCTGATGCACCTCGAATGCAAAACGAGTCAATTTGAAATCGTTTGTTTCGATTCCTGGTGAGAAGGTTCATCCTCTGAAGTTTGTGCCTTTTCATCCAGTTTCATCTTCAAGTGTAGTACAAGAAAGGGTCGTCGGGATTTCGGTTTTGCGGATTTGGCCAATTTTTTGTTTGGTTTTTCGGTTTTCGCACTTAAAAACTGTGGTTTTTCGGTTTTGGTGTCTTGTGCGGTTTGCGGCTTCTCTCCAATTCAGTCTTTGGTTTTCGAATTTGTCAAAAAAAAAATGGCGGTTTTTCGGATTTTTACGGTAATGCATTTTACGGTTTTTCTAGTTTTGCCAAGGAAGCTACACCCTACAGTTACGCTGTAATTCCAAGGGACCTCTTATATAGCTTTCTACCCATACTTTCTTTTACAGGAATGCATGAGAAGCGTAGTCTCTTTAACAGCCGTTATTTGGGTCGAAGCGGCTGCCAAGCAGACTATGAAAAGCTAAAGATCACTTCAAAGCAAAAGACTATTTCTCAAATATCACGCGGTTGGGATAAGATCTTGTGAACTTTGACCTTAGACTGTGGGCCATCGGGTTTCTATGGCTCTATTGCCATTTAACATTGCGCTCACTAACTCCGTTCACGTGGAATAACAGCAAAGGAGAGACTGTTTGCTTGGTTGTAAACTAAGTAGTTTGGTTGTAAAGTACGGCTGCCATTGTGCCTGCACAAATGAAAATTCTGACATTGGCAACCAAAAAGCAACTTTAGAATGTGGTGTTTCTTTTAACCAAAATTATCTAAAATCACACAATCATTTTCATTTTCCTTCTTTTTTATGTTATATTGTTATTTTTTTCATAATTATCATAATTATTCGACGTTCCGGGATGTTCCGGAATGTTCCGGAATGTTTCAGAATGTTCCATGTTCCCGTTTTTATCGACGACCGTCTGTGGAGCCGATTTACAAAAACATAAGCAAATTTTTAGACTACGATGACTTCTGCACTAACGAGGGAATACGTAGAAAGAACTTCAGAAAGTAAAGCAAGTTTAGACGTATAAAACTTTAGGCGGAGGTCTTCCTGAATTTAAGTGAAATTTTAGGAAGTTTAAAGAGGGATTAAAAGGTAAAAAAAGGTTATGGAACACCACCAGACAGTTGAACGCCACCGAAAGGGCACTCCAGGTTGGTGGACAACTGTTTGGTGTACGTCTACCAATTTTTAACTTCAAATTCTGATTTAAAACAACACCAAATCCTCAAATTTCCTATTTCCATAAATTTTACTAATCCTTTGAGAAAAACTATTTATCTCCAAATATACCTAAAAATCACAAAACATTCACAAAACAGCCCAAAACATAGATATGTGGGATGAGCAGAGAGATTCTTGACTGCTTGAAACGTCAACGAGATATTTGCATTAAAACCATATACGGCCTTCATGTACACCCCTGTCTTAAGGGGGGTTCTTCTTAACTACCATTTAGTCAGGAATTTGTTGCTAAGGAAGGTTTTAACTGTCATATTTTGAAAACCAGAACTCCGAAGGATAAGCTTTTTACACAGGTTTGTTTCATTAAAGAGTCCTGCAAAAATTTCAATGGCCATATTTGACCAGTTACGTGACCACAATAGAAAAAAACCTACAACGTGAAAGGCATCTAATTCCGAAACTTTAAATTAGTGTCAATAGATTAAGAACGTCCACGCGCTTAATGCTACGTATGGGTTTATGAAACTCGCATTATCACAAAAGTTATTAGGTAATAAACACCCGTATTAACAGACTTTCTACGGTAGCTTTCCTTTTTTACCCGTAAGCAGTAATTCCATACTACGGTTTTAAAGAAGGCTAAGTTATTTCTGATTCATCAGAAATATCGGAACTATTCCTCTTTTTTTCGAAGTCTTAGGGAATTGAAATTTTAACGCGCGGTTTGGGACTGGCACTAGTTACGCAGGCGGAACTAAATTTTTTTTTCAAAGCAAACTTTCCCTCGTATAAAATTCACCATTTAGCACTGCAAAACGCTCCAAAATAGCTGCCCTCTAAATATCGTCTTCAGCAATCCCTTAGCAACTTCTCTAAATCTGTAGTTAAGAAGGACCCGTCTTAAATAACAGAAAGAGAGATTCTGAAGCCTACCAAAACTTTGTCAGTGAGAGATTTTATTTCGGTTTTGGAAGAAATTTATTGCGGTTTTGCGGTTTTGGGCGATTCTTTGCGCGGTTTTTCGGTTTCTAATAAGCCCTAGCCTGCGAACAGACTCACTTTTGAGTCACGCGCGCGAGCGGCGAAGAGCAGAGCGATCCGGTGGGAAGGAGTCTGGTGAAGATGCATCAAGAAAGTGAGCCCACTTTCTCGCCTCGCGGCTTCGCCGCTAAATTTCGTGCTCGCGGCTACGCCGCGCGCGTTTGTGCTCCAATGTGAGCCTGCTCGCAGGCTGAATAATCCCCTACGCCCCCATCTACAAGCGAAACCCGAGAAGAACTTTTACTTGCTTGTAGAAATCAACAAAGATATAGTAAAGTATTTTGGGGGAGTCTCGTGACCAACTGAAGTATGCGGGTACTCGGTAAACTTTATCTAAAGAGTTTTTAAACACACTTTCCCCGTCAGCTATGCAATAAAAAGAAAGTAAGCATATTTCCACAAAGAGCGTGTAGCTAATAAGAAAGTTTAAAAGTATCTAAACTGTCAGTACTCGCGGGGGGGGGGGATGCACTCACTTATAGGGGCTACATAGGTATGTGCGGCCCCAAAGGGTAGGGTTTTTCAACCCGCATCAACAAAAGCCCTTCATAACTTATGGTTAGGGCAACTGTGTCAGGCGCAACGGTCTTAAATAGGGTATCGAATTTTTGGCCAGGTCATAAATAGGGTAGCAAAATTCGCAGATTTTGGTCGTAAATAGGGTAAGTGTTTTGGAAAGTGGGCCGCACACCGGCACCCCCACCCAACTTTTCTGGGAGTATCCCCACCCGGGCATCAGTACTAAAGGAAAAATCTCGTGACTAACACGCTTCGTTTTCCACGGACTAGTTCATATTGCTAGTAGTAATCAATGAAAGATTCACTTTAATATTTATGCCTTAATGATTTCATTAACTGACTTTAAACCTCTGTCTATTGCTAATATCAACATTTTTCATCAACAACCGAGGTTTTACAGACAGATATATCACAGTGTCAAAGTCCATGCCAATGAAGAGGTCTCTTTTTCGAGACACCAACATGACAAGAACCGATAAAGCAGAATCGCAACAGTGGACAGCTGTTTCGTCCTTCTTGGGACTCGTCAGCACTGTATAGCGAAGATATATATAGCCCACAATGTAAACTACTGGGTTACCAGTAATTGTGTCAGCTATTAAAGTGTTTTATTTATTTATAACGCCAGCCCAAGAGTCAACGCACATAATATGTACGTATTGACTGAATGGGAGGGCCGGACGGGAAAATATTTGGCCCACGGTCAGGACGTACGGACCTCGAGCGGCCTCGAACCAAATATTTTGGTCAACCATAAGATGCGCGACAGTCTTTGCGCATATGACGTATGACCAGGAGCCATAATCGGGGACGGGGACCGTAAGTCTTGGGATCCGCGCGCACCTATGATATGGGACAATTTTTCTATTTTTAGAACAAATTGCGCCATCCTGACGTCATATATCCGCGCGGATCCACGCACATGTCGGGGGTTCTCGTGTGGATGTTGTCACGTTGCATGATCAAATGGTGAGAGTTGAGAGATTCTCTTGCGTATCTTTCACAGCGATGGCAGGGAATAAGACAGGGACTAAGAACCAGGGCGCTTATATGTAGTTTTATGCTCTGAGCCAACGGAAAAGGTGGGTTTTTCAGGGTCGAAAACAAGACTTCAATCTCGCGCTGGGAATGAATAATAAGATCTGCTCGCGCTAGTTGTAAGCTTACGCGTATGTTTTTGTGTTTGTTCTGACTTAAGAATATAGCAAGAAAACTCTCTACTCTGGTATCGAGTTAATTTGTGAGTTTCTCGGACAATGGTTAATCATAACCAAAACCTGTTTTGATGGTTTCTTATTGTTTCTGCTTGTTTGGTGAGTTTGCAAAAGTTTTTGAAAGGAAAGTCTGACGCGTACAATTAGCTCATTTGCATAGTACGGCTCGTGCACTTTCAAGTCCGAGTCGGTGTTTTCAATTGTCAACAAATCTTGACAAAGATTTCTTTCGTTATCTTTTGTCCTGAGATGCTGCAACACATTTCAAGAACGCAAAAAAGGCTACTAACATCATGTGTGTTTCTTCAACATAAGCATAGTGAAGTTTTACACTGCGAAAATGAAAATAGACAAGGAGTTTGATAACTCGATCAACAAAACCGATATGGTTATTCGAAGTTGATTAAAGAAAGCGTCATCGTAACTTTGCTGATTATTTCTGCTTTATTCGCATATTTTCAGCTTAGCTTTTAATATGTTCTCAAACATTTATCAAGCTTAAACATATTTAAAAACTATAGAGTTATTGTTTGAGTTCGATGTACGCTTTCACACGAAAGTGCGGCGGAAGTACAATTTGTCATGTTTACTGACTGTACAAAACACGCATCGGCGGGCGCTCTCATTCATCGACAATAGAGAATTTACTGGATTTTTACACGAATAAAACTGAGCAGTATCTACGGACGTAAAGTTATTGGGCCTTAATGAAACATCAAGCGTTGCTTACAATTCAGGCGAAACTCAAACTAGCAATTATTTTGTTTTACTTTTCGGTCGCGATAGACTGGCAAATTCCTCGGAAGCGCGTGGCAAGAGGAGCTAGGAAACTATGAGGTCCTGAAGCTCTGCTGTATCTAAATATATCGAGCTAGTTTTTTGTTGTGTAATGGAAAAGCTGTTAATCTTTAACATATCTGAAATTTAAAGTGGAGTAATATACAGCTCATGTAAAAGAAGCATCCATCGGAACACAACTTGGTCAGCGATATATATCTAAGCTTAAATCGGAACATACCTAAATTCGACACTGTCTTACTTCACTCAAACTGGAGCAGCTTACGACGAAAATACTTAAGCAAAATTCCAACAGACGTAAACGCGTTGAGTTGTGGGCCAAAAACATAAAAAATTTCGGGAATTTCGGACGCCATTTCCCCCGCACGACATCCGCAAAAATCCTCGCAGCATGTACGCACGTGTGCCGCAGGCGATGGCGCAATTTGTTCTAAAAATAGAATTATTGTCCCATATCATGGAGACAACCCCAATACTAGAAATGGCGCGCGCTTACGGTCTCCGTCCCCGATTATGGCTCCTGGTATGACATATCACGCCATTCATTGGCGCAGAATGCAGACGTTCGACGAGAAAGTCTCAAAAGAGTACCCTTGAAGCCACAGGAAACCCAAGATTATGAACTTCGTTCTGCGAACGCAAAAATACGCCAGAATTCCTGGTAATGCCTCGCATGCAGTTCACAGTTTAGGCCTCGGTATGATTTTGTCTTTTTCTCTGAAATTGTAAGTACTCAAGAAATGGGATCACACCGTTGGATTCGCTAGTAGTAGTCAACTGATACGCGCTCTGACGCATCTGTCAGAATCAATTTTGGAAAGCTCTAAAAGCATGTCAAGCTCACCTTACTGCGCTTAGCGGTCAAACTACTGCTGCTAGATGGTTGGAAGAAATTAGTCAAAATCATTTTGATTGAACCACACTTACAATGCAGAGATTATAGTCAGCGTGGTGTGATAAAGCGTGACAACATTATTTATGTCACGTACGAACTCTTGGACTTTAGTATAATCGAGAATGTTTGACCAGTTATTCGCACTCTGGCTCAACATTCATGATCAGAACTAGAAATTAGGCAAGAAAGGTCGCGTCTAGTCTCATAACCGATGGCTGCACGTTTGAAGTTCGTTAAAGGGAAATGGAGTAAAAAACGCGGGAGAAAGGAGTGGAGTGTCGAGACGAACGCGCAATTCATAGAAACGGCCCAGGGAACTGCGGAGAAGTTAAGTTCCAGCCAAAGGTCAGTAGTGCGTTGCAGTTATCTACATTTATAGCTTTAGCCATAGTTTTTATTTTAATTTTGTTTTCTGACCTGACAGTTTTGGTTCAGTGTTTGCTACAAATCAACCAAGTTAAACGAACGTCCATTGACTTGCACGTGACGCCCGAGTGACCTGAATAATTTCGAGAAATTGTGGAAGCTGTGAGCTTTTAACACTGTAAATATTGTATTGCACGTCACTAATGTAAATTGTTCGTGAAAATGACGCTCTGAAAAAACACAGCTGTCTGCATTATTTGCATTTTCTTAAAACGCGCTGGGTTAAAAGATCAACCGACAACGCGCTCATTGGAATGCAAATTAGCTACATGTATGCAATCAAAATTAAGATATCTGTGAGCCTGGGTGAGCCTGTGATGTTCTACGCCTGGTTATTGCAGAGAAGAATATGGCATGTCGGAAGTTCAGCGACTTCAAATGATTAATTGTAACCAGACCCAGTTATAAAATGTCTTCCGAAGACGCGGGCGAAAATCGTCAACAACGAGAGCGTCTGCGAAAATCACGAAAACTCGGTCTCTGTCAAAAACTGTCTACACAGTATCGAGCTTGTTATTTGGATGGTCAAACACCGTATGAACGGTAAGACAAAATCATGGATAATAACAACGATTTTTTATATTCTTAAGCTTTGTGATAAGGTTAAAAGATAGCACCAAATGTCATGAATTAAATGGCTTATGTTTTGGCCTTTCAGGATTAATGTTAGCTTTGAACAAATCATTTGAACCTTATCTACAGCTTGTTAGACCACAACTTTTAAGATCAAGAATAATTGATTAATGTCCCTGTATGGTGTACAAGGCTCACACTTGACATGGAGTATTACATTTGTGATTTTTGATTCGAGTATCGACTGAACTTATATTACTTCTTGGATTGCAGCACGTACATTTATTGACTAAAGTTTAAACTTACGCTCAATTACTAAGGGAACTGTAGAGTCCTTAATTTTCCGCTTACATCATTTTCCCGGTTCAGGTTGAATTGGCATGGCCACTTTGATTTTTATTATTGTTTATTTATTGTTATTGTTGTTATTTCGATATATTTTACCATACATATCCCTTTGTATCTATGATATATTGTCAGCGTTGAATTGATATATCATTTCATCTTTGGACCATTTAAATGTGAAAAGAAACAAATTTAGTGCTTTACCTTAATTTATCAATATTTTTGCTTGATGCCCTTTGGACTTCTGTCTTTTGTGAAGGAAAGAAGTAAATAGCCATTTCCATTTGTCTCCTTTTCCCTCTGTTTCAAAACAAGTCCTTGTGCACAACTTTTCATTTGAAAATTAATTTTTGTTTGTATATTTTCAAATCAATGTGTAGTTCCAGAATATATCCATACCTCCCCCACAGAAGGGATTTTTTTAAGACCCCTCACCCCTCTGGAAATTCCAATTAAACTTCATATATTTCTTTACATTTTTTGGTCTTCCAGAACCCTCACCCCCTCAGGAAATTCCAATCCCTTCTGTCAGGGAGAGTATGGATATTTTCTGGAACTGCACAATGGACAGGTGACAGAGATTTTCGTATGAATTGTTTTTTAAAAAAACTCATTTTCACACAGGGACAAGAAACAGCTCGGAAATGGGGTACTCACAGTACAATGCATTGAGAATAACACATCTTTCAACAATATCTATATGACAAGAAAATGCAAGAAATTTCAAAGTTTAAAACATAATAATAATTCACATTTAATTAACAGTAGTTCCTGAAATGTTCTATTTGCATGTGTGGGCCATTGTTTCTTATTTTTCTAACAAGAGGCGGGATCTTAATGCTATTTAGGAAATATTTCCAACTGCAGCTTTTGGTACTTGGCGTTTGCTGAGATTTTTAACCAATTATAGTAAATAAATAATATTGTTTTCATAGGCTTTAAATGAAGCAAAGCTACATGTATATTTTATACCTGGCATGTATTGAGCAGCAGTTTATTATGGTCTTAGACTGTGGGGCATGTCCTGTAGAGAAACTGCTGAAAAGCAAATTTAAATCACTACATGCATATATATACCTGTACATGTACGTTGTTTCAGTTTTGTATGGAACATTCTGGATAATTTTGCCATGTACCTCTGTCATTTATTAGAGCTCAAAACTTTGATGGCAACTTTTTTGAGAAGTTTACTTCACTGGAGCGGGCTGAAAAGTTGACAGAAAGCCAAAAGATTCAGGTGAGGAGATCACTGGTCCAAACTGAGTCACCCTCTGCAATGATGACATAATTATACAGACCAACTTAGCTCAGTTAATAAGATGTTTATTATATGGCAAAGAAGAAAACTTTAATTCATTTCATGTAACTGGTTTGCTGACATTTTGCTAGTGAACGGCAATGAGCTTAACTTAAACCTTCCGAAATTTGCTCGTCCTCTTTACTTCTTTTTTTGTCATCAGGCTTTTTGGCACTTCCATAAATGATTGAGAAGAAAATAAAAGAAAATGGTGAACATTTTTGTATTTTAGTTTGCTACTTTTTCAACGCAAAATGAAACTGGTCTACAGATGCCGGTCTAGATGGGAAAATCTAGACCGCGGTCAATATCGATTTCAGCCAATCAAATTCATGAATTCGGTAGTTCCCAGTCCTTGTGAGACACAGCCATATAATAATTAGCTCTTATTAACCGAGCAGGAGATCTGTATGGGAGAATCTTGACCGAAGTCGGGAGTACAGACCAAACGCAGTGAGGTCTGTACACACGACCGAGGTCAAGATTCTCACATACAGATCGACTAAGCGATGTTGATAAGATGTTTATTACAGTCAAACCTGTATATAACGGCTCTGTATATAGCGGTCACCCTGTGTATATCGGTCACTAAACAACTTCCCAAAAATCGTCCCTTATATCTACTGTTAAGATGACCTGCATACATGTATAGCGGTCACCTGTATATAACGGACCTGGTCACCCTTTAGGCTTCCTGAATCCACAATTTCATTATCTTTTACCTGTATATAACGGTCACGAAATTGGGTTACGATTAACAAATAATGATAAGCTTTATTCATCAGCTTGTTAAATAGCAGCCACCAAGGCAGGGGTCTCACAAAATACAAATATTAGTACCAAACACAAGTACTAATACACATCATGGCCCACGTCCGTCACCTGCTTGCGGCACGTAACATTAAAGTGCCGACACTTTCAAACAATAGTTACTGTAACTGTAACAACACAACATTGGACCAAGACAGTGCTCGACATCAGCTCGCCTGAAAGACTATGGACATGAAGAACTTGCTTTTGCACTGAGTAAAGTCAAAGACATACTACATGTACATGAAATCAAGCTTCGAGCTCCGAAATATCAGAAAACTATAACTGCTTTCTTTTCTTCTTGAAATCCATATTGTTACTTTAAAAGCTTTTCCTACAAGGAAACTTAGATCAAAGTATACTGCACCTCCCTTAAAGTACACCACAGACATTTTATGGGTATTTTTGTTGTATTTATTGTGTTTCTGTTTACAATTGCTGTCAATAAATGTAAATTGAGTGATTTTCCACTTAAAAACGTTGTTCATTGAGTCTTTATTACCTTCCAATAGACTTTTACTACACCTCCCTAAAAGTACACCACGGATATTTTATGGGAATTTTTTATCGTGTTTATTACGTTGCTGTTACTCATTATTGTCAACAAAACATAAACTGAGTGATTATTTGCACATAGAAATGCTATTTATTGACCTCCAGGGGAGTTTAAAGGAAACCTGTGTACAGAGGTCACCCTGTATATAATGGTCACCTGGCCATTTCCCAAGGGTGACCGTTATATACAGATTTGACTGTATATGGCAAACAAGAAACAATTAATTCCTTTAATGTAACTGGTTTGTACTAGCTGACATTTTGCTTGCGAACTGCGATGAGCTGAACTTAATTCTGCCAAACTCGTCCTCTTTACTTTTTTTCCTCATCAGGCTTCACACTTCCTTAATATGGATATTTTCTGGAACTAACATTTTGGAAGAAAATTGGTGGTTTTCAGTGTCACGCCATAAAAAATTGATCAAAATAAAAATCAAAACTGTTCAACAGATAAAGTCCAGAATCTGAGAAAAGAAAGAAGGTAAATATGCCAAGACTCTCGCCAAGATTCAGGTCACAACAATTTTTCTTATCCATGATATGCAGAAAAACTTTTTACTTGAATTTATAGAGATTTGTGTGGAGACACCATGCTGGTGCCCATCCGGATGGGCACCAACATGGCGGCCAGAAACCAACAGAAACATCTGTCATTAAACTCATCACAAATAGATGAGCTTGGGAGCTGGTGGCTTAAAGGTTAGCGGGGTGCCAAAGCCATAAGCCGCTAGGAGGTATCCATGGCAACCCTGGAAAGCAGGAACCACCCAATGAGCGTCCGCTAACCGGCACCGTCACACTGAAAGAAATTCAGTGGAAACTACTTACCTGAAGAATACTTACCCTGACCAAGAACAAAACGGAAGGAGGAGAGGGTGCAAGAATCCGCAATGATTCTCGAGCAAAGCAGTGCAACTGATCCACAACAATCAGCAGAATACACTACAACAATTATGCAATGAACCATAAACCCCTGCAAAACCCCTGAAGGCCGCCCCACAGGTCACGTACTCCCAAATGGGGAAACCGCTGGCTGCATAAGCTCATATTTAACGTGCCTAAATGATATTAGCTGGATGGGCACGCTAGCTGGCTGCATTTGCTCGAGTTTAACCTTGCCTAAATGATATTTAGCCACATTTGAGTTTTGCTACAAAAGCGTGCATTTATCCCTCAAGGAACTCAAAAACATTAAAATAATACTTCTTCTGATACAAGAATGGTTCAGATAGCCAAATTCCTCGCAATAAGTCACTTTTTTAACCAACATTACAGCTCTCTTCGCTGTCACGTAAATGCCACGTCACGCAAAAGTTTAGAAATTCAAGCGTAGTCTATCACAAAACCAAGAACCCATTCGGAGCAAAAATTTCTATGAATATTAGTTTTCAGCTGCTCTTATACATCATTAAAGTAAAATCTCAGGAAGATCAATAGTTTTGTAGTTTGAATTTTAGTGACGTCATGTGAAAACTGGCAGTAGTCAATATTTTTGTATTTAGTTCGCAACTTTTTCTCAGCAAAATGAAATCGGTCGAGATGCCGTTCTAGATGGGAAAATCTAGACCATGGTCAATATCGATCTCAGCCAATCAAATTCGTGAATTCGGTAGTTCCCAGTCCTTGTGAGACACAGCCATGTAATAAATGTATTTATTTATTGATTATCATTGTGACTGGCTGTGTGTGTAAAGTTGGATAACATTTGTGGTGTGTTGTGGACATCCAGGATTATAAACAATGGTCACATGACAAAGCTAGCATGTGTGCATGTTGGTTCAAGCATGTGTTTTGAGCACAATTTTGTGTTGCTTAGACAAGTTACTGACCTTAGTGGCTTCTAGGAATATTACAACATTGTTTGTACATCCTTGTATACATGTATGAGATGCTACTCAGAAAAGAACATTATCCAAGTTTAAACACAAAGGCCAACTCCAGTTCTGCAAAGCTCTTTTTCTGAAAGAACATTTATTGCTAGATTGGAAACCCGCCTTATGGCTACCCTGTTAATAGCGCCACCTTGCTATTACAGCTACTTTATTCTGGCCTGCAAAAAAGCTCTCAGTCATTCACTTGTTTAAAGAACCCCTTTAATTCAGCCACCCTGTTAATATGGCCAGATTTTTGTGGCCCGATGGTGACCAGATTATGGGGTTCCACTGAACTTCTATTCCTCTGTGATTTAAACTATTGTTTTATAATTGTTTTTAAACAATTTTTTTATTAACTCATTTTGATCATGCATTTTTGTCTTGTGATTCTGTGATCATCTATGTTATTCAGTGTTACTTAAATTGAGAATCAAGAATACTTGGTATTATTAGTTGTTTATTATTCTCGGGTATATGAAGAATTAAAAGGGTTTAAAATGCTCATAAGGTCCTGTCTTTTAGGATGTTGTTATTGACGAAAACTCAAACCATAGAGAAGAAGATGAAGGATGTGATGCAGAGGTGTTGTCATCAGTTGAAACTGAACCAACATTGAATGACAAACAGGTACATGTATTTTGGCAGGTCATATTGGCTACATTGTATATCATCAGACATTTCATTAACGTTTCTTGCAGGAGGGTGACTGGTTTTAATAGGTGGGCAAAACTATTAGAACTGAACTTCTTTGTAAGAAAAATGTTCTGCTAGATGGTCAAACCAGCAGGGCAAAATTGTCCTCGTAGCCGGTCAATTTGCCTGGTGCCCAGCCCTTAATGAAACCCCTGCACATATCGTTCTTACTATGTTTAATTTACAGACCCTGAATCCTACCCACCCCTCCTCCACTTCTTCATTGTAGGCTCCCTTAACAGGCATGGACTTTGTTTTAATTCAAGCATTCTTTTGTCTTGTTTTAGCGGGCTGCACTGTATTGTGAACTGCTATACACTGTGATACACCAGCTTGGAGCACAAGACAAGACAGTGGACCTCTCCCCAGGAGATTTATTTGTGTACGCTCAGGAGGTGAGCATTGTGTTCAGTGTTAGTACATTTAGTTTTTACACAACTGTCGACTTACATGTACATAATGCTTAACAGTTAACTGTTCAAAGCTCACTTTGCCTATGTTTTTTAGGGATATTCAATACATAATTACTGCCCTTAAAATTAAAAAAAAAAAAATAAAGGTGACTGCTTATGACCATATTTTCTTTGTGAGGCCAGATGTTTGGCCCCAAAAGTTTTAGTAACTTAAAAGCTAATTTTTTACTTATCATTTTTGAATGTTTTGGCAGGCCCTCAACATATCAGAGGAGACACACAGAACTCTCTATGCAAAGACAAAAGAAAGGGAAGTGAGTGTTATTTGGATTTTTTGTAAATTCCAAGTAAGAGATCATCAGGAACTGTGCAAAGAAGATTCATGTCATGTGAGCATGTTTAAATTTACTGTGAAAGTAATAATTCTATATAATACTTGACTGCCACTAACCCAAAATATTTTTTCCCTGTAATAAAATCTATTACAGCTATAGTTTTCCAAATACTGTACTTCAGAGAAAAAATTATGTTGATTGATAAATCTCTGTGTTTCTACAGACATTTAAACTTGTAAATTTTACGTTCACAACCGTGCATGCAATGTGCAGCCTGACTGCAAGTGATGTCATCACAGCAACTGGGCTGAAAGCATTCAAGAGACTTGACTGTGCTTCAAGCGCTGGGAAAACATTTTTGGGTTATTTGTGCTTCATATTTTATCACAAATGAACAAGACTTTTCAATGAAAGCACTGTATTATCTAGCATTATAATATAGATGCACTGTAGGACCCTGCACATGCTCTGATTGGTCTAAAA
This sequence comes from Orbicella franksi, assembly GCF_964199315.1. Taxonomy (NCBI): domain Eukaryota; kingdom Metazoa; phylum Cnidaria; class Anthozoa; order Scleractinia; family Merulinidae; genus Orbicella; species Orbicella franksi. Next base: position 11,804,067 of record NC_138150.1, read on the forward strand.
CCCATGTTTTATCAGAGTATAAAACATAAAAATAGAGTGTTTTACTGTTTTTCGCCACATTACCGCTATATCATAAAGCAAATTAAGAAGCCTAAGCTAGTATTAAACTGTGATAAAACACTCCGGACATTTGAGAACACTCAAGAAATGTAGAAAACATTCGCCTGTGGCTCGTGTCTTCTACATTTCCCTCGTGTTCTCAAATGCCCATTGTGTTTTATCACAGTGTAATACATGGCTTAGGCTTCTTTATTTGTTAAATACAATTTGGAGTCTTTGCTACTCAACACCTTGAGTGACTTCATGCTGAATGTGCATGCGAATAAGTCAAAAACCAACATTAAGAAGCCAGCCAGGAGTTCTACAAGCTATAGGCATGTCTCTTTTTCAGTGTCACTTACAAGGCCATTATATTTTCTTTGTAGCCTCCAACATGCGTGATGAAAGTGGAAGGTAACTGGATTTTCACATGCTGCAATGATTAGTTATTAATAACTTCTCTCCAACACCCACTTGTCATGAGTAATGCAAATGCATTCTTTTTTGGTGTTTGTGCTGGTGCCCTTAAAATATTTTTTCAGCATGTAGTATACATGTATTGATTTTATCACATTGCATGATTTTGTTGGAGTAAGGAGTTACTTACATGTATATCTAATTCCTTAAGACATAAAAAAAGCCATATTTAGAATATAGACTTTTTGAATAAAATCAAATCGGTGAGTACTGACAGCTCAGGCTACATACTTGGTGTTTACATTCACACATGTAATCCATGTGGTCCGTGGCTTAAGTGAGGATATTCACATAATTTTTGTCCCCACAGGGTTTTGGCCCAAAGGCCAAAACCCGAGGAGGCACCCTAGGATTCCCTGAGTGTATAACATACAAGGAATTTCAAAAAAGTAAGAAATGTGTTGGTAGTATGCAAAGCGTTCCCGATCTGATGAAACTAGGCGCATGATGGTCTCAGACAATATTTTATCAAGCTCAAGTTTTGCCATCTTCTAACAGCTTTAAGGTGGCTCAAAACAGTTTCAAAAACTTGGATTTTGATGGGTCGTTATAACCACTCTTTTTCGCTTGATGCTACAATCATGGTATCAAAAACCTGCCCAATCACTGGTGAACACGTTGTTATCATTTTCGTGACACAATAGGTTACCATAGTAACAGTATGACCTCCTAAAACCACCCTTAATTACAGCTTTAGGGGCTTATAATTGAAAAACGGCACGGTGAATGTTTTTTATATTTAACATTAACTTTTGATAAACATGATAAGGCGCAACTTTTGGCAAAGTTTAAAAAAATTCTGTTGGTAGGGTTCAGAGCCACCTTAAATTTTCGAAAATTTAAGCTGAACCTTACCTACAGAATTTTTTTAAACTTTGCCAAAAGTTGCATCTTATCGTGTTTATTAAAAGTTGATAATGTAAAAAATTTCACCGTTCCGTTTTTGACCTTAAGGTTCTTGCAACCACGAGTTCGCGTTTTGCCATCTTTTAGCAGCATTTCAAGGTTCTTACAACCTTCGCCACCTTCGAGCAGCATTTCAAGGTCATCCAACCTCGAGTTCGCGTTTCGCCATCTTCGAGCAGCATTTCAAGGTCAAAAAGACCAAAAAGACACTCTAATTACAATATGGCCTGCATGACGATTTTAGCGCGATCAAATGAAGACGCTTCGAAATGACCGAGATTCTGATCCAGAACAAATTGGAAACGGTTTCAAAGATCCTGAAGATGGATTTTGGGAGAAAAACAAGTCAGAAGGTATCGTAAGAAATTCTGAAGTATACTAGAAATTCGAGGCCGGTGTGGTTCAATATTGCAACTAAATAGCTAAATACCCTACTGATCGCAAGTTTTACCTTTGGCATCTCGTTTATTCGGATCGCTTATTTGTATTGAGCAATCTTACGTGGCGTTATAAGAACTCATGTGACGGCTTGGTGACTTTGCAGGGATCCAAATGTAAATGTTTTGCAGCGTTTTCGTTTGCATATATGGTGGCTGTAACGCGATACCTCGTTCTGTTTACGTCTCGGAAAAAATCTTGACTTCTGTTCTGCTTTCGAGATACGTTTGCTCGTATATCAAGACAAATGGTTTGTTTCAGCATCAAATTGGAACAGCAGGGTAGTTTGACATAATGTTTTGTTTTGCTATAATTTTTCAACCTTTTTCCCCTATTAAGTTCTACTGAGTGAAAGTTTTGTCAAAGAAAAATTAGTTTCCATGAAGGCAACCTGTTTTTTTTTCCAGAAAGTACTTTTTGAGACCAATGCTTCGTGACAGTATTATGTAAAGAATATCATGTGATAGAATGAGTTAAACATGTGTTGGTTTAGTTAGGTTACTAGAACAGTATGAGTGATATAGCTTACAAAAAAAATAACATTTTTAGTTCATGCAGTAATGTTCATTGTTATTGTTTTCAATCAGCAGAAATAAGAGAAAGCGGGGGCAGCTTTAGTGATAACTATTACTAGTTTAAGTATATTGGAATGCACAGTTTTGCATACGATAATGGTCTTTAGAAACCTTTTGAAGTCTTCAGTAATCATTTGAAATGTTGAAAATTGTTTGGAAACCATAACATTGTCTATAGATTTTCTTCTGAAACAAGTTGGAAATCTTTGTTTTTCAATCTTCATTGCGTTCGAGAGAACGCAGTCCTAATCGGGTAATGCAGAAAAATTCGAGATCTGTGTATGTATCTTTCTGTTGACACCAGTTTGACCCCCCAAAAAAATTCTTCAGGGGCGAATGACGTCATCTCCATGTTCGTCCATGTGCTTTCTTTCGAGTGTTGTGCAATATTGCGGACTTACGAGTGTCGAGGCAGCTTATTGTAGACTGTAGCGGATAAGTTGTTTATTTAAAGTTCGAAGTCAGTGTTAATGGCATTTAAAAACCTTGCAGGCATGTCTTCACGAAATGTCTACGACTTTTTGTACGAACAGAAAGCCGTAGTTTGGCTGCGTGTTGTGTACCCTCTTCTCTTCGACCAAAATCAAAGGAAGAAATGTGTCGTTTCACTTCACTGGCCCAGATTTCTGTGCACAAAATATGTAGCATAAACCCAACGAAAGTGTTAGCATATGAAAAGATCCCACGGGATTGCTTTGGTACACCAAAATGTTCTCCGTTTCATTGTTTCGGAAGTGAAAATGCCCTGTAGCTGTTACCCCAAAGCCAAGGCGATTCAAAGTCGTGTTCGTAAACAAAATAATTGTCCTAGTTTTGGTAATAAAAGCACGTCGTCTCGCATACTGACGGAACAAGCAACGTTTGTGTCGATTTTAATACATGGTCAGTATCTGACAACATGGACTGCGGACTAGGGACTGAGTATAAAACACGGACTTAGGTATAAAACGCGGACTGCGGACTAAATGCGGCCTACCGACTGTAGTCCGTGGTTTTTACTGACCGGTTGTAACTAATATTACATAATACACGTGTAAACGAGAACAAACCCTCTCGTATGCACGTGCTTTGCGATCAATTCATTTGTTTTTGCCCCTGCTGAAGAGAGACCAATTTCACGCCTACCTAACAGCTTAGGCACAAAATGCTGTCCCTAGAATTTTTGCTTTTTTAACATACCAAACCTATTTAAACTCGAACGCTCTCTTTAATCTACGATTACTACTAGTTAAGTATGGAACGATTATTAATCTTATTATTCACATAGGTTACAAAAGACTCTGTCATTGTACTTCAGAACATCGTTGATATTCTACTTGTGATGTATTTTTATTTCTGTACACAATCGCCAAAAAGTTTTCTTTTTTTATTGAAGCATTTCAGAATTAGATATTGCTGGACAGGTAAGATTTTAGAGTGTTAGTTTTTGCATTTGAGAGGTCAAATATTCAACCCAATTTATTTGGTTATTTTTTAGTTATTGAAGCCAGACATCTGGAGGCAAAAGATGCAAATGGTAATTATGTAAAACTTATTGGTTAAGATGTAAATCTTATTGGTTAAAAAGTTGACAGTTTGACAGCTGAGAGTTGAACTTGAAAGCTTGCATAAATTAAAATTTTATCCGTCTGTACTCTTATTGATGATAAGAATGAGCCAATCAGCGCGCGAGAAATTAGACAGTTATTGTAAAATTTGCTTTAGTGTTTGTCTTAATTACTGTGGCAATAAAACAATAATTATTTAATGAAAGCCTAGGAGTATCATAGGTACAGTAAGTGGGAGACGAGTAGTGGAAATCAGAACTTGAACATTGTAAATTGCACACTGTTCATGGCATGGAGCAAATATTGCTACACTGTGTAATTTGATTCAATCTTCCTTTCTTTCAGGATTGAGTGATCCCTACTGCATGTTGGGATTAATGACAGAGGAAAATGAAGATGAAAAGACAAAAAAAATCAAGATTTGTCGCAAGAAATCTAGAAGCACAGTCAGAGATGTTCTTGACGGAGAGTCAATTCACATGACACAAGTAAAGGAAGACACTCTTGACCCGGTTTGGAATGAAACATTCACAATGTAAGCCAATGAATTGTCGTTACAGTGCATAACAAAGTAATAAAGTTCCAAGTGGATCCGTGTCTTAATGAGTAAAGTATATTCTCACATTAGTTTGGCCTATATAGGTGCATGTCCGAGAAGAGAGTTGAAAATACGACGCGCAGCGGAGTATTTTTGACGAACTTCGAGGTGTTTGGAAATGTGGTCAAACACTGTCTTGAGTGCTTGATATATCTTCTCAATCGAGACTAAAACTAAGGAGAAAACGGAGAATTAAAATCGTAAAAATCTATGCTAATTAAGATCAGATATCCAAACACCGTCACGGTCATGATTTCCTTTGTTTAAACTTGATGAATTATTAATGAGTTTGAGAAGTTGTCATTGCAAGTTGTCCCGGGTGACCCCGCCTTAAGAGGTGTGCACAATGCATTTTAGGGATGAGAAATAATCATATTATGACTAATGACTATTTGTCATTTGTAGTCTTTATAATATCCATCACTTTTAAACGTCCTCTTTCAAATGTATATTACTCTTTTTCTTTATTTCAGGAATGTTAGTAACTTTCAAACAGAAAGATTTCACCTCGACATCTGGTCAGTATTACAGACATTTTGTACTTTGTTTTGCCACTTTCATCGACTAATTTGCAAATAAGAACAGATAAATCTTGCTATACTGTTTCTTCTGACTCTGATGGGACAAAAGGAAATACGAGCGTTAATAGTATGTTTAAGTGGTGAAACGTTTTGGGTTCCACCATTCTTGTTGCTTGAAAGGTATACCAATGTAAAACAAACAAAGCTGTATTAAGGAGTTTGATTTGTTGTCACTGATATGACAACGTTGCCTTTAAAATGCTTTCAGGAAATTGTACGATGGGACACATGTTTCATGTTTTAAGAATGAACACACAAATAGTCATAGTTCTGACTGGCAGACAGTCTGTATCAGAACAAACCATTTATGAACTATTTTACATGTGAGCTATGTTACACTTCTGAAATTATTAATAGGGAATAATGACAATGGAAAAGATAAATTGACTATTATTAAACTTGCATGCAAGTTTGATAGTTAGGGTTAACAACTTCACTTGTTAATTTAAGGGACTGTGATGACAAGGCGTTACTTAAGGAAGAAGACAGAAAAATTTCCAAAATAAAAGGAATCTCTGGAATGGGAAGGTACATAGTATTTGCCAGTATATGACTAGGACAGCTGAAAGGGCCAGCAACTAAAATCACCCAATGACTGCACTCTGTTTTATTTCTCAGTTACAACGCGCGCTGTAATTACTGCAACCAAATTCTTTGTAAATTGGCCAACTGTGTTTGAGGATTAAAACGGTAAAAATGGTCACAACATTATTGTTTTTTAATTATATGTTGTCGAAAATCTACAGTTGATATCTGAGGTTTTCATTCATTAATTTGTACGGAAATTGGCGGGCCGTCTTGTTTATACTAATCGGACTGTAAATATAGAAATGTCGTTTCCGCTTTTGACTCTTTTTTTTTGCCTCATCAACTATCATGCGATAAAACGTGACCTCATAATCTAATTATTGGTGTTTTTTATCTACTTGGTTGTTTAGATTTTTCAAAGATGTTATGCAGTCTGCAAGAAAATCAAGTCCGGATGATAATATTGATGATTTTCTTGGATACATCGAAATACCGGTTAAGGTACCCAGTAAAGCACTTGATCTTTAATGAAGTTACGCACCAAGCACAGCTATTGAAAAACTGGACGAAAATGTCTTAAAAACATTTTTATTGCTGCGTCATGTGCAGAGATCTTTCTCCATGACTGTGTGGTAAGGCTCTATTTCCGCCGCGCTCTCGAGTCCGGTCCACGTTCCTCCTCGAGAGGAGACTGGGGAGAAGAGCGCGGGCTCGCTTCCCGATCAGCAGCTAGTGTTCAAGCCCACTGTGTGTTGCGAAACAATTCTTGGTTATTTGATGTTTTAGTATGGCAAATATATTATTCAATATTCATATTGTACAAGGACCTAAATGTGCAGTCTCTTTCAATTTCTCTTAATGTGATACTAGTTTGCCAACAGAAGTTTAGTTTTTGGAAAGTTCATTGATGGAAACAAAGGTCGGCACACACTGTGTTCAGTCAACTTCGTGGCGCTCGCTGCAAGTCCTGCAAAATTCACACTTCACTTTCTACCTTGTATAATGAAAATAAGGCATTTCTCGCTTTTAAAGAGACTAAGTTGTCGCCCTGAGGGCCAGTCTGTGGTTGTTGACTAAATTCGAATGTGCTCAGTTCTTCACCCTACTTTTCTAACTTGCACCTTTTACACAGCTTTAATATTCGTCTACCTTCGTTTAGACGTTGGCTCGAAAACGGAGCTTATAAGTGCTTCCGGTTTTTTTTCTTTTAGGATATTCCATCCGGTGGCATTGACAAGTGGTTTAAACTTGAAGGACGTTCTTCAAAATCACGAGTAGATGGTGACTGTCACCTTAAAATTACCCTAACAACTGGAAAGGTAATCTTACGGGAACGTGGTTAAGAACGCTTTTCTTTTGACTGTCGAAATAAATTCACTTTTGCTCTGGATTTGCATTTCACGTAAATAAAGTGATTTTTTTTTTTTTTTTATTCATTTATTTATTTATTTATTTACTACCCTTTGTGATTCGTTTAATTTCCCATCCAATAAGAAGTAAAATCCAAATCGATCGCGACTCTCTCATACTCCTACACTTTTTCCCGTGCTTCATGTCGGCTACAGTCGGCTGACTGTTTTTGGTTCGAGTTTTGATTGGTTCACTGGCTTTTCTGCGTCCGTTGTGATTGACCAATCTGAAGATTTCTTATGGTTTTGGTTCAGTCTCCGCTCTCAATTGTTATATTTACAAAAAAAGCGTTGTTTAATTATTTTGCGCATTAGGAGTTCGCTGATATGACCAGGCATTTACAACAACATAGTGAAAAATTGCGTTAAGTGCGTACCTTATAAAACAAAATATTATGGATGTACCGTTGGATTATGGTCAATACCGTATTATATAACATTGCGCGCGCCCTAGTCCTACCTAATTCCTATTGAGCCGTCGAGGTAAAAATCTCTCTATACGTACGGCCGTGCGTAAATAACATGCCGTGCGTGTAGTTAGATTTTAGCTGCAAGATTTCCGTTGAGTTTAGCTGCGAGTTCCTTTTGTTAAAGTGTTGGCAATGTGAACAGCATTCTGAACAATCCAAACCAACCTTCGAGCCTTTGACTTTTGCCAAGCTAAAGGCCAGGCCAAACGATCGCAACATTTCAACGCAGCATATCGCCACATTGTTGGGCGCAACATGTTGCGATGTGTTGCGACATGTTGGGTGTTGTTGGCTCAAGTTTGAAAATGGTCAAACTTGTGGATGTTGCATGATGTTGTACTCGTTTGGCCAGGTTCGTGCAACAATGTTGCGCCAGAGCATGCGCACAAGTTCGATTTGCAACACTCAACATGTCACAAAAGGGTGGCCAAACGCGCGCAGCATGTTGCACCCAACAATGTTGCGATATGTTGCGTTGAAATGTTGCGATCGTTTGGCCGGGGCTTATAACGTTTACTAAACCTTGAGTATTTTGGCTTTTGCCTATATTTTTCACTTGAGTATTTTTAACTTTGTTTGCTTACGTAAGCGAATTTTCATTGACAATTTTAGAAACCAGACGAAGCGCTTTCGTTCAACTGTCGCTCAACTGATTGTGACGTGTTTTTAACCTGGCAATAGGATCCGTTGTTTTCCTTCACCGTGCATTGTGAGAACTTTGTAGACATTAACAAATGAGACATGTTTTAGCGTCCAAGTTGTTGTCGCTATGTTATAAAAGAATTCGTTCATGCTTTTAGCTGTGCGTATATCGAGTTATGGATGTACTTGGGAAGTTTGGACAGAAGATCTTGCTCTCCAAACTTCCCGCATGCCTCCATAACTCGATATACGCACAGCTAAAAGCATGAACGAATTCTCTAATTAGCTATTCTGTTACTCAGGGGCCGGGAAGCAATTACAAAAGAATTCAAAGTTTCTTCTTTTCTTTTTTTTCCAGAAGCCAGAAATTCCATATGAGATACAACATTTATATCCAACAGCCTTAGATATGCATGGTGCGTTTTTAAGAGAATTTATCAAATATGGAACCGAACATTGTCAGGTATGCGTTGCTGGTGTTTTGTGTTTTACATGTACTATTTGTTCTGTGAATTGGTGTGGTGTAACGTGCCTGCACTGCATGGGGAGGGGGGAGGGGTGTTCCGCTTTGTTCTGACCCTGTAAAATGCAAATTGTCGCCTTTTTTTTTCAGGAAAGTGACACTAAAAGAAGTTCAAGCGAGCTGTGTCCTCAAGCTGAATTCATTCTTCATCATCATGCTTTACAGAATGAACTGAACGATCTTCAGCAGGCTAGTATGTAAGTAGATTTTTAATTCTGTTGACTAAACCAGGTCGAGGAGAGGGTAGCGACCAGGAGGGGGTGCGGGAGAGGGGGAGGGGAGAGTGTGCGCCAGAGCGAAGGTTGGCAAGATTGTTATTTTACTTATCAGTTTTTATTCTGCTGTAGTGTTAGTACAGTATGCATTACTGCGATCGGTTATTGGATTATCGCTACGTGTAAAGAATCATGCGTTATCTCTTCCTGGGACGCTGGAAGCTCTAGACATAATTCAAAATACCTTCTATTGTTGTAATATTCGATCGAGTCTTACGAGAAAACGAAACAGATGAGTACAATGCCCATAATACTAAACAATTTTTTCCACGGAGTAAATTGTTTACTGAAAACTATTTGCTATCCCGAAACACAGCCTTTGAACTGCGTTTGTTTTGCATATGGACTCTAATGTGATTTTCTTTTTCAGTCGCTGGATGCTGTTCAGTCACCACCACTGGCTGGAGCCAATGAAATACAGCTCGTTAAACCTACTGCTATGGACCCTTGAACAAAAGTGGAAAACTGGAGCTCTCAGCCAAAGAGAGGTACAACAATACACTATCAAACACGTTGATGATTAACACACCTGCAAAGACAAGCATCTAAACATTCCCATTCTTTAAATAGACTACATGCACGCTGCTGAAAGCTTGGCTTTTTTCCGTTTCGTCAAGAATTCCAGAAATTTCGGTTCAGGGGAAAATGCTCAGCCCCTCAAGTCAAGTCAAGTCAAGTCATCTTTATTTAGGCAGGGTAGCCCCATCAGCCATAGGCTGGTATCTAAAGGGGCCCTGCGTAAAATTAAGACTACATTGTTCGCCCCACTCGAGATTTCTTGAAAAAGAGGAACTTTTGACTTTGACAGACTTAAAAGTTCCGCTTTTACCAGGAATTTTCCAGTGGGGCGAATTGAAAACACCTTTACTTTTTTCCTCTGAACCGAAATCTCCGAAATTTTGGACTAATTGAAAAGCGTCCCTGGATAGGGATTATTCTACCGTCATTGTGAACTTCAACCAATTGGTTCTGTTAAATATCTGGTAACTATTAAACCTGGAATATTTTTAAAATTGCTTTTTTCACAGCATGGTACATGTGCTTGAATTTATGATTTTGTATGACTGAGTTTGGTCTGTTTATTTTCAGGAACACGCGCTAGTTAGGTCCTTGAAGAAATTCACTGATAACTGCTGGAGGTTAATGATCAAATATCGAGACATATTCCCTGCCACAGATAAAGGAAAGCTTGGTCGACTCATTAACCTTCTAGAGTGAGTTATACCTTTGCCATACCAACCTAGTTTTCTCCCTGTTTAGTTGTTTGTGTGATTGTTTTATTTTGTTTTTATTTTAAGAAGTCTAAGAGCCTGTGACAAAATGTAAGGTCTGTTCTCAACTTAGTCTGTCTAATTTTTTTTTTTGACAATGTTACTTAACCGATGGCTGATTTATTACGTACTGACTTAGCTTCTGCATCCCTAAAATTCTATTTGATATGATGTATGAGAGGGAATTCGACTAATGCATTTAGATATTGTTAGCTAGCACACACGTCGGCTATTTCCTTTGTAAGGGAAACACAGGCTACTAGATTGTACAATTCTCAGTAATTGCACTTCTTTGGTTTGGTTTCAAGCGAATGATAAATGATCCTAACAGGGTGGGTGTGTGGATAGTTATTATACTGACTCAAATCAATAGCAGCCATGCGGTCATTGTTAATTAGAAACTCGTGTTTTCAAGGTGTCTGGCAAATGTGTACAAGCTTGAAGTGTTCAGCGATTCAATAAAAGAACCTTTGAATATTCAAATGTCAAATCTTCTCAAGGTATGTTTTGAAAGCTACTCCCTGAATGAGTAGTTCAGTTGTTTCTGAAGCGAACCAGTACATGAACCAGTACATGAACCAGTACATGAACCAGTACATGAACCAGTACATGAACCAGTACATGAACCAGTACATGCAGCAGTCCTGATCGCTTTCCATCTTTCAAATTGATGTGGTTTCCTTAGACGTGGTAAAGTTCGAAGAGATCTTGCATTTGTCCGCACCCTCTACCCGCCGAGATCCTGCTTGTAGTTTAGTAACGCTTAAGTGTTTTAACCAATTTACACTGAATTGGGTTACTCGTGGTAACCAAAGGTTCGTGTTTTATTGCAAAGGAGTCAGCCCTCGCTTGGTACAAGAAGGTATTTGCTTGGAAGGAGCCTCAAACAAAGGTTTGTTTCATAGAATGCTCTTACACTTTTATCCAATCTCATTCCAGTGTTTGTTTGTTTGTTTTTTTTTTTTGCCTTTTGCGTTGCCATGTTGTTTATTGGGCAACGGGAATAGTTTAAATGTTCCTTCCTAACTTCCTTCATTCCCTCCTTCTTTCTGTCATTCCTTTATTGTGTTTATTTATTCATTGTCACTCGATTAGATGTGTTATTTCCTTGCTGTTATTTGTGTGTGTGCCACAGAGTGAAGAAGCCATGTTATCAGCTATGGTGGAAGTTGCTGACGCGTTGGTTACCGACATGTTTCAAGCGAAAACCTGTTATAGAAAGATCTTCTCAGTGTGAGTATTTGAAGGCTTCTCTCATTTCCCTGTACACAATATTCCAGCAATCAAAATATGGAGAGACTGAATTTATTTTTCAGTCGGGTAAGGCTGAATGTAAGAAAATCAAAACATTTGAGAGGAGGTAACGTTTGGTTGCCTATTGTTTTTCAGAACGGACGTGAAGTATTTTACTACGGTTTACAATCAGCTGGAACTAATGGTAAGTTCTGCAAGCTTAATCAAGGAGTAAACATGGGTTCCTGACATTCACTGTTTATAATGAGCACTTCGGTATCTTTCCTATAGTTCCCGGAGCCATAGTAAACATATTTCCTGCTTTTCGGATCTCTCCATAGTTGATCCAACACATCAGTTGAAAGCAAACGTCAGTGTGTTTCTGTAGAACGTTGTTGATGTTTTGAAGTAGGTAACTTATAACTTATCTACTTTCTGTTGTGTGCAGCTTGCGTCTGATGTCCACAACACCATGAGGAATATAAACAAGCGTCTTAAACAAGAAGGTGGAGCTGATATCGTTGGGGAAAAGCTATTTTCATTGTACTTGGCTGTTAAGGAAGTTATTAGCTATCGGAGCATCGGTGAAGCAAAGTAAGAACCATTGAAATGTAGAAAAGAACCTTCAAAGTTTATATCCTACAAAGAAAAACCAACCAAATGACTGAAGTGAAATGCTTAAGTTCAACTAATTGAAAAATCCATTTATCTGATTTAATGTATTTGTTCAGCCTCCATTGTAAGTGCGTTCGCGTGTGAAAGCTTTTTCTATTTAGTGATAGTTTCATCTGCGTTTTAGGCCCGATCGCGTGTATGCTCTTGATGACTATCACACCTGGTTCAAACAGTCCGTTATACGGTGGCTCGATATTGCACAAGTCAAAGCCAAAGAGCGAATACGAAAAGCCGTTGAAATTGACAAGGTAGTGCAACGTAGCTTTGTAGAGTTATATCGTACAAATTTATAACACTTGTTGGGTTTCATCCTTAATTGTCATTCTTTTGTTTTCATTTTTTTGTCAAGACGCATTCGATGAAGTGAGTTGTTAAACTTGGTATGACATCACTAACTGGGCTTCTACGTTAAAACGATTATAGAACTGGCTTTTTGGCTGTTGCAGATTTTGAGGATTGATGCAAGTGTGAGCCACTCCACGTCAGCCATTGATGCAGTGAGTTGTTTTCATCAGGTAGGTATAATAAGCCTAGGATCTTTGTCTAACTGACGGACGGATGGACTGGCGGGACAGACGGACGGGCGGACTGAATGATTGACTGATAGATGGACACACATTATAAAAGACTGGCTAGATATTGCAACACTTTTATAACTTTTTTTTCTGTCTAATTAGATCAGAGAATTCTGGAAGAAGATAGACTGGCCTGACCCATCTGGATCATATGTGTTTGTCATGCAAATTACCGATGTACGTACAAAGCCTGCCACTTAAGATCTCTCTTTCATTGTTATGTGATATTACCAAAATAACCAAGAAAATACTATTAAAAGATTCAGGGAAAAAGTACAGTGCTTACAGCAGGTCAGTTAGATATGTTCACATTTCAAGATACTTTGATTGTTGCGATCGGTAGACTTTGATTATTTCACTTAAATCCATGGGTTTTTTTGTTCACTGAATTTTCGGTGGTATCTGTCCACCTTTATCTGTGTACCTTCACCTGTCCACCTTCAATCAGTCTGATGAAGGTGGACAGAGGCCACCGAAAATTCAGTAAACAAAAAATCTACAGATCGGATATATTTAAGTCAACTAAACACTTCAATATATTCAAGCCTTTTTTTAATGATCAAGGAAAGCCGTGGGGTTTTTTTTTTCGTGAGTTCTCCATTAAAATGATGCACAAAGTGTTAGTTTTTCATCAGTACGCATCATACCTGGTATTGTTTTGTCTTCTTTTATAGGAAATTTGCAGCAGTGCGTCGTATTACGCTGATCTTCTGTTCGAAAAGATGATTAAAAATAACTATTACGACCAGGCTCCATCTCAGTTTGACGTTAGTGAACAGGTAGCTACGAGAAAACGATCAAACGTTTTTTGATAAACTTTGTTTCCGTTTATAATGTCTCAGAATTCCCTCACTCTGTCAACAAGATTCACTTGGTCCTGTGTAATCACTCGCTTGTCGTGGTCACGATCAACCAAATCCGCTGGCACTGTGATTGGATACCCGAGTCAGCAAGATAGGGCTGTCTTGCTCGCTCAGACTTTGTGAGCTGTTTCTTGCAAGAAAATGTTGTCCTGTATGCCTTATGATAAATCCTTTATTGACGAGTTCGTTCGACTAAAATGGTTAGATATTGCCCTCGATCGTTTTTGGACCTCGACTGCTAAAATAAAGATCTTGACCTTTCGCTTGGTTAATAGACCATATATCATGTTTTCTAATTCAGAGCTCGTTATAATGGTTACTGGCTTAAAACTGTTCTAGGTGTCAGTTGACTTCACAAGTCAAACTAGATCAATCCCCTTTTGGACAATGCGAGGATTTCAATTGAGCCTATTAAATTTCTAATTTCGTAATTCCTACAGGCAAAACATCTCGAGAAAACTAGTCCTACAGAAACCCTTTGCGTAGATTGCTTTGTTTACATGTGTTTTTGTGTGTAACTGACGCTTTTTTACTGTTTTCCATGACCTTCTTCAACTAGTTATGTGTTACGCTGAATGACATTGAATACATGAGGCTGTGGTTGTCGAAACTTCCGGAGAATCTGGGCTGGGAAGACATCATTAATGCCATGATGGCGGCACACGGTGAAAGAGGCGGGAAACATGCGCGCACCGCGCTTGAAAACATGCTGTCCAGTTCAGACGAGGACATGCTCAACAAGATAGCGGACGCCATCGAGCACATTGGACAGCGGGTTTGTTTTACTCTGACTTTTAGTGTATTTGTGTTATGAAGGAGCAGTGACTAGTTTGAGTTTTAGTTCATATGCCAGTTAGGTTACATCCTTTATAAAGATTTTGCCATTAGTGAACATCTTTCAAACTCACCATGGGTTATGTTTTTCGTACTTTCGTCGTTTTGTTCAAGTCAGTGTCATGCAGTATTGCCTTTCTTCTCCTCGACATGTGTTTCTTTTATTTAGTGGTAATTACAACTTTAAATCTTCTGTTCCTCGCTGCAGACTTTGCCATTTTGAGTGAATTAAGAGTGCGTTTAGAATATGTAAAGCTCTTTCTTCAACCAAATTTCTATTTTCGTCTCTTCAGATGGGTGTTGACATCAAGAGGTTTTTTTTTCAAATTTCCTGTGCCTCGGACAACATACCAGCTGAAGATGTAAGTCTTACTCTTGAAATATTGTGCCACGAAACTAAAACCAAGCTAAACTGTTTTAGTCATTCAGAGCTGCTTGGGCAAGAAAGAATTTGATTTTGGAGATTTATAATGACCGCGATGAAACGAAAGCTAAGCAATCCAGTTCGTCTTCTAAAACGGTCAATAAGTTAAACAATACCAAGCTTCTGTCATCTAATTAACAAATCGAATGTGGTTTAGCGTGGTCTGTACTCTTATCGACAGCGATACGCGTCATCACATTGCACTTCAAAATGTGTCCACAACAATCCGTTTTGCTCGGGTTCTTGTCTCTTTTGTCACTAGACTTTAGTTACAGGTCTATGTCGTGGATGACACATCTTTAAAATTTAGTCTAAGTTTTCAAGTTTGTCTTCTCCAATCCATTTTATTCCCCCTCATTTGTAGCCATTGTTGTAGTTCTTCTTAGTTTATTGGTATCTCTTTTATTTTTCTGCTTCGGTAAATTACAATTTTGAGGTTTACTTTCATTTTAAGGTAGTTAATACAGTAATAACTGAATTGTGACATGGCATCGTTAATAACTTTTACAGATTTTGATGTGATTCTTGTCAGGTGGTGGGTGGCTTGCTTCAGTACCTGGATGATGACTTAATGGTACTCAACACAAGTGTTGTCAAATCTGTATTTCAAAGGTACGTTGATCAGAACTGCTTACATAAATCAACCGCCATTGTACAAATTGAAAGTTGACATGTGTAAGTTATTTTTTCAGCAATAAATCGTATGGAAGGTTGATGTCCGGCCAGAACATGGATTTGAAAGGTGGATTACGATATCCACCGACAAATCACTATCCAGCGGATAGGGTTGTTAACACTTATCCACGGGATAACGATTCATCCGGTGGATAGCGTGATCCAGTCTTCGAACAACTGGTCCTGCACAGCCCATGTAGTCAAGACTGCGTAGGGCTGCGTCTTACAACCTGTAATCACAATATATCCGGCCAGAGGAGGGAAGACTTTATATCAAACAGAATGCGTGCTCGTTGTAAAATTAAACAGAACGCGTTCTTAACTTTAAAACTCATCTTTCATCTGTAACAAAAATTGTAGTAATGATTCGTGTTCTTCATTCACAGAATTCTTCTTTACATTTGGGAAATAGTGATGGAGAACTTCACAAATGGACTAAAAACCAACACAGGGGTACAGTTTTCAATTATTCGTTTAATTATTTTATTTTACTTTTTGTGTTGTTCTTTTGTTCTTAAATTCCTACATATTGTTACAACCGCTTTTTCTCTTTCTTCTTTCAGAGAACCGCAGCCTTCTACCAAAGACAATTCGAAGCACTTGAGGTTACATGTAGTTAGTTTGTTCTTATCGTGACAAGACATTTGAACAGAACATTTACCGTTAGGCAAAGAGTGGTTCGATTGCAAGAAAACGCCTCAGCTACTTCAGAGCTTTGTGAAGTCACGACAACTGGGCTTTCTTAAGTATAAGACTAAACCTCTCTAGTGAGCAGCAATGCATTCAACCCCTGTGCTTCTAGTTGAGTCCTGTGCAAATTCAATATAAATTTTGGAGTGAAGGATAAAAAATAACAATCTTTCTTTGTCCAACGTTACTGATTGCAGCGTTTTGTTTTGGTTTGTAGATAGTGCAGAGTTTCTTTCACGCCGATGGAGTTGGGTTGCCTTTGGAACGTCTTCAAGTGGGACATTACAAGGTTCGTAGGACATTTGAAAGTCAGGTTGCTCAGCGTACAGCGATCAATCACGTATAACCATTATCTTTGTCATTAAAACTTCCGAGAATGAAAAATCAGTTTTCGAAAGACTGAACGCGAACTAGGCTGCGTCTTTGGCAACAAGATCTAGCGGCTTCTTTAAGAATGAAAACAAGTAACCGAACGCGTAACATGGTTATTTTAAAGATATTTTGGGAAAAGAGCTTTGGACTAGTGATTACAGTAACTTCACCAGACATTATATCAGACTCTTTGACGTTTTATGTCCGTTAAATTAAAGAGGAAAAGTTAAAGTGGAACCCGGTTAAGGAGACAGCAAAAGTATCTATATTGTCCGGGTGTCCATGTCAAACGGCCTCCCAGAATTATTTTCTCATTTTTTTGATTTAAAACCCAACACCGACAGCAGGCAGACAAAACCTTTATTAAGGAAGCCAACTTCACCAAAAGTGGTTTACAAAAAGTGAAAGGTTTCGCACCAAAATTTATGTTCCCTTGTCAGTTTCACAAGCGGCAAAATATACTGAAGTCCGTGACTTAAACAACATCGCATTAGCGTGTAGAAAGATTTTGTTTTCATAATTCTGATGTCGATCTCATGACTACAAGATTTTGGGGGTGTCCGTAGAGCGGGGTTCCACTTTATTGAATCAGGTACCTTATTACATGAAATTTTCGCGACACGTTTATTTCGCGATTTTGAGGTGCGCGTATTTTGTATTTTGAATCACTTTAACTTCGCGTTTTGAGTGCCACAAAAATTATTTCCTTGGCAATGTTACTTCAACGTGTCCTTGAATTTAGTAAACTGACATTATCAAAGGTACAATAACGTCAAAATTAACAAAAACACAACGGCGGAACGATAAGTCAACAGTAACATAATGTAAGTCACTTAATTTTTGCATCATGTTATGTTCGCGACACTTGTTCGCGTCACTTTAATTTCGCGATTTTTTTTAAATCTCGAAATTAACGTGTCGCGAAAATTTCATGTAATAAGGTATTTTATGAACTCTGAAAACGGAAACAGGTGGGCGATGTTTATTTATTTTATTTTGAAAAGTTTCAGTGAAAACGATAACTGACAAATACTATACATCTCGACGCTACCAAACTAATTCGACTTATCCTGATCGATTGGTTGTTATTTCCTAGACTTTGGTTGAGACTCTCAACATGCGCAAGTTGTCTACAACAGAATTAATCCAGCTCTACTTAGCTGAGAAGTGCGAGGAACAGGTACATGTTAATGAATATATGTGGCCTTGCCTAGATGGATGATATGATTAGCTACAATGTCCGTGATGATGTTATTTAATCAGAATTAGCAAATGCATTCATTCTTCCTTTAGTAATGATCTCTTCATATACCTAATTTTCACCTAGTCGTTCGATCTCGATGTAGTATGATCGTGTGACCGTGCATGTTTAGTTAAATCCCACAGATCTAGTTTCTTAATATTTATCACTGGATTATTCGCTGAAGGCGAAGTGACTCTCCGCAACTGTATTCCTCGCGGAAGACTAAGTCGAGAGGAACATTCGCCGAGATGCACTGAGCCTGTGGCGAATAATGTCTTAGTATAATTTGCAGAGGTGAATATCAGGTACTCAAGAACAACGAGGTAAAGCATGGAAAAACCTAGACGATTTTACACGTCTGTAGTACTGTATTTAGTTACATCAACTGCAAACGAATCTATCAACCACTCTAAAGCTGCAAAATACATAAAAGATACACCGACTGTAAAACAACACAATCATCAAGTTATTCTGTTTCATCTTTGCTGACTTTATGGCAATTGTGATTGTCGTCTGGAATTCTTAGTTACGGTCTGAAGCCGAGAAGTAAGCGTTCGATCGCTCGACGGTTGGGTAAATACATAATCATTACTCGCCAGTTGTAGTTCACTTGAGAGCCTTTTCTTGAAAGATTTTGGTGGAGGGCTGTTCTTAATTCCCAGTGCTACGAAGGTGCCAGATTTTGAGGTGATGTCTTAGCAATAAACGGAAATTTCCCTTGCTTAGCAACCGCGCCTTGAAGTGCCATAATCAACTCTCGTAAGGTTGATTATAGCGGAAATGATCCGAGTTTCTCGACCAATCAGAATGCCACCTGTGGAAATTGTACTGAATCAATTTTAAAATTTTCTTTGGCACAACTGGCACATGCCTTGCATTTATGAGATTCTGAAGTTGCTTTCTCTTTTAACTTTGCAAGGAAACTGTCGAAGAGAAATACGGAGCTGTGACATTCAAGGTTTTCTACGATTTTAACAATCAGAAGCTTCAAGTGGAAGGTAATGCTAAGAATGGAACGGTTTTCAATTAAGCGTCGAAAGTAATCAAGCAATTACTTTGGTTTTCGTTTTACTGCGGTTTTAGATTGGCTGTGTAGTCTAATTGGTAAGTTACTGGTATGGCTTTGGTTTTACGGCACTCAATTGAAAACCGCTTTAAGAATAAGAATACGAATTAAAGAATAATGATCTTTTGTTTGTAAGAAGTAGTTTTTGTTGAGGAATGTGCTATGTGAACGGTATTTATGCAGTGTAATTATATTTGGGAGTTAATTGTGTAAGGAAAAAAGTAAAAATAGTTGCTCTTTTACAGTGTTGAATGCAAAGAATCTTCCACCGCTGGACACAAACGGTGAGTAGAAATCATAAATACACATACCATAAGACTGACACTGAGTAAATTATGTATTCTAGATATATATTTTGTTCGTGGGACAAGAATTCGTATCGTAAGTAACGTCTTGTAAGCAGTCATGTAAGAATTGCATTAGTAGTGTGGTTGTGAATTCAAAAAAGTGTTATTTATTATAATAATGGTCCAGCCATTACGTCGTCTTGCCATGCAGAGTCTAGAGTATTTTGTCTGTAACTTCTCAAATATTGTCTCAAATTTCTTCAAAATGTCTACAATCGATCGCAATACTGCTAGGAGTATTGTTAGTTGTCTCAAATATTGCAGAATAATAATTCTCTTTCTCAAATGAACAAGGTGGTTAGTTTTCAAAGAAGCTGTTATGCTGCGGCGGTGGCAGATCAAACGCTTAGTTAACTAGCAACTAAAACATGAAACGTCAAACGTCAGCTTTTTAAAATTTCAATTCGGCAGTACATTTGCCGTTATCAACCTCAAAGTGATAATTAACTAAGCATTTTTCAAGGCGCGGATGTTCACTTGTTTCTCGCAAGAAGGAATCGCCTTAAATTGACCAAATGCATCATGAAGAGCTGTTTACCTAAGATAGCTAAGGTATGTTTATTCCTGTTGTGTTACAGGATTGTGTGATCCGTATGTGACTGTGGAGCTTTTACCAGAAGAGTTCTTTGGCAATGAAGTCAAGAAAACAGAGATCATCAAGAATACTCTGTACCCTCTTTTTGACGAGCAGTTTGATTTGTGAGTGACTGAGCTGATTGTATTTCTTTTTGTGTTCGTTTCATTTAAGTGTCCTATAATCAATTTCTTCCTTTATTCCAGTGATGTTGAGCCGGAGCTGTTGAAAGAGACTGGTGCCTGCTTGCATATGACTGTCATGGATTATGACGTGTTTTCAAATGACGATTTCGCTGGTCACGTGTTTTTCAACTTGAACTATATCGGTTTGCGAGAAGTCGCAGCTGGAGGATTTGCAAACGTACCTCAGGAGATAAGAAATATCTTTCACCCCAAACCTGAAGGCCACTACTTTGAAGGTAAGAATGAAGCTCTCTTTATAAAAATTCACACACACCTGTTTCTTCCTTAACGCCGTCGAGGGTGCGAGCACATTAAAACCGCGTGCTATTGATAGAAATTACTCACCTTGTTGTACAAACTCTTTCCGCCTCGTAAGTTTCTTAAAACCATGTGTAGATGGTGAAGAAAAATCATTATTTCAGGTTTGGTTTGGACTAAATTTATCCGAGCCGGCAACCATTTTAGTTACAGCATTATATGAAACAATAAGTGAACTTGAAATCAACGTAGTCATTCACAACGCGACAGCGTTTTGATATCGTACCGCACAGTACTCGTACATAGTGCATACTCTGTGTTGTTCACGTATGACTTTATATATAATATATAGAGTATCGTGTCGTGTAAATTGTACTTGTTTAAAACCTAAAGTTTGTAATGCTAGCAAATCTGTTTAACCTAAAAGGATTGAAAACGTTCTCCTCTTTCGGCATGTTTGTACTCTAACGTATTCGTTTTTCTTTGTAAAGCTACATTTTTAAATACCAATGTGAAAACCGTGATTTATTTTTCAAAAAGAATGCAATTAAGAGTTCTGGTTGACTTGGCTTGGAGTGAAAGTTATTTCATTCCATTATTTTCGAAATTTGTCCACTACGTAGCCCCAATATCCCTCCACGAATAACAGCCTACCACCTGACTAATTGAAATCAGTGGTGTCCAAGTAAGAAGTGTTGCGCTGACGGTGACTGGTAGATTTCGAGTCATGTACAGTTCACGTAAAGCCTCCTAAGCCCAGCTGGCTCAAAGCTCTTGGCCCTTAACTCCACCGATTTCTGTCACCATGACGCAGCTTGGAGTATTGGTACACCCCGTGGATGGGATGCTAGTCTATGGCAGGTTACTCCTAGCATTTGTCATGTTAGCCTAACAATCCTTGGTGACATTAAGTCTAGTAAGAGTTTAGTCTCTTAACCAAGAACACAACACAATGAACCTGACCCAGGCCCAAACCCAGATCACTCGATCCCGAGCCAGCACATGACTGGGCCACCGCAGCTCGCATTCATGTAGTTAGTATACTACAAACTTCTTTCAGTAAATTAAGTTTTCGTTTCTATCAAATGTGCTTTGTTTCCTTTAGTTCTTGAGTCACGTGACGATGAAAAAGCACAGCAGTTCGCCAAAGCACAGAAAGACTTGTACGAGAAAACCATCAGTGCGCATGTCTGAGGTACGAGCCGTCGAGTGACACTGCTTTCGTTCAAGTACGTAATCAAAAAGCCATTAAGCCTGGGTAGATCAAAATAAATAATAATAATTATAAAGAAAAATTGAAATATGTCTTATCTTTTTCTACTGTAAATATAGTAAGGTCTTGAAAGATAAGCAGGCCTGGTAAGACGCCTGGCTAAATTTCTTCATGTTATAGATCATAATCGCAGCAGTTAGAAGGTTGCATTTTCATCGCTTTACGAAATGGATACTCTTTCAATAGAAACTTTTCGTTACATCAACTTATCTACGTGTACACGATAAATAAAAAGAAGGCGTACTATTTTCGTTTTTAAACAAGGGAAACTGCTACAGTCAAACCTCTCTAAAACGGCCACCTTGGGGACAAGTGGCCGTTATGGAGAGGTAGGGGTGTAATATGACACCTGTTTTTTCGGGGGTACTACATTTTTATAGTAACAAACTGCTGATTGTAGCAGAGAAATACCTAACACAATCAAAATATACGAATAAAACAGAAACCAAACAGAAACTGAGACTAACGACGCGCGGTATGGATCAAGTTTAGTGAACACCATCGTTAGTCGTTGATTAACTGGCCGTTGTGGAGAGGTTATTAAGGACTTTAAGATACGGTACGGCTAGGCTGTAGTACGACGGCAGATAGTGAAGATCGCTTCCGGTGACGTCATGACGCGCGTACCGGTACGGCGTTCCCGCCGTAGCCATGCTTTCTACTACGGGGAAGTGCCTGGTTTCACGTACTCTTCACTACGTGAGTGTAAGCCTGCTGTTTACTTCTCAATTTAACGCTTTTTTCACTGTTTGAACAGCCTAGTTTGAAAATAAAGTTGTCAATCACAAAAATCAGTTCCTAGATCATTGTTTGTTTGTCATTTGTACAGAAAATTTGAACGATTTTAACACCTGCCGCGTGATGATCAATTCAGTCATATTAGTATCGGGCCGAACAGCCGCAGATAAGAAAGCTTCGTATGTACTAATCTGAGCTGTAATTTTTTATTACTGTTCAAAATGTATTTTATTATAATTAAAAGTTTTGTATTTTCGGGTTTATCACATAATCGTTGCACGAACAACCTATCCTAATCGAGCTTTTTTTATATCAGAGTTTATATTTGGTTTTGTGATTGGAATTACAAGCCGTTCTATCACGTTCTAAAAGACAAATCTGAGATCTGGGAGATGTAAGACGGATACAGGAGAAGGAAATCATTGTCATTAATCAAGCCCATTCCTTCTGAAAGTAGAATAATCTCTGTTTTCCTTGAAAGTAGTCATTTTTGTTAAGACACGTAGAGAGTTCACATACCGTTGCCGTACAGTAAAATCTTAATCATTTGAGTTTGGCGGGTTAAACACCGTTGTCAGCCTAGTCCCTCACGGCCAAAGTAGCCGTGGTAGCACCTCGCCGTAGCGTATCTTAAAGTTCCCATTTTGGTAGTTTGGGGCGCGCTTTAGTGACCGTTGCCGTTGTGGAGAGGTGGTGGTGTTAGAGAGGTACGAATAAGAGCGAATGTATGGACCGTCCGCGGGGACGAAAAAAAGTGGCCGTTGTAGAGAGGTCGCTGTTAGTGGAGGTTCTGTTGTATCTGTAGTTAATATTTAGGTAGAGAGTTATTTGATTTGAACACTAACATGCTCTCTGAGTGGAAAGAACTTTTGCTATCTTAAGTGTGTTAATTAGTCTGATCGCTCGCTGTGGTTTGAGCCGCACAACAGGTTTTCCAGTTTCCTCCCTTACTTTCAAAAAGTGTGTATTCCCTCAAATTATACTTCTGATCCTTAAAATTGTCATGAATTAAAGAAATACTCCGTCTCATATTAAATAAAATGGTGTTATTTTGTATCATTAATTTTGTTATTTTGTATTTGTTTCTTTGCTAAAATAATTTTGCCATTGTGATAATAGAAGCCCAATTTGTCCAGGGTCGTTTCGTACTCAGTGCGTACACACGAAAAAAGATAGCGCGCTCAAAAAATAAATTTGAAACCCTGATACACTTGGCTCAGAATAGACCGTTAACGATATATTAAAATTCAGCTTGACACTGAGGTTTAAAGGACACAAAGGAGATTGAATGACCATGTTTGTTCATTTCTTTTGTTTGTGTCTTCTAGTCCTAACTATCAAGTTGAATTTTAATATATCGAAAGTGGCCTGTTGAACAAGGTTTGAGATTTCTGCGTGTAAATCCCCCTCACACGTGTCAACCATGCTGTTCGGGTTCAGATTAATTTTCGATACCTGGAAATAGCCTGGAACTGGCTTGAACCGGAAGCTGTTGTGGGGGAATACATTAAACACCCTCTTAGAGGTAGCTAGATTTGCAAGATCAGCCTAGAAATGTTCTTCCATATCTGTTGTCTCTAAATGGAAAAGGTGCTTACTGCTTGTCCAAATGGATGTGCTCCGTCTTTATTTATAAAAAACTTATTATGTCTGAAAACTGAATTAAGACAACATTTTAAGGGAATACAGTTCACACCCTGCCCTAAATCTCCTGATTTATTCCAGGTTCTTTATGCTCAATACGGTGCAAACGTATTTTCCAAATAAGACCCTGTTTCAATTTACAGGCTTTGCAAGGTGTTATTTCAGGAGGGTTAAAATGCCAGTTTTTCAGCCTACACATTGAACACGGGTTCTTTCTTGTCGTTAACGACAGGTGCATTTCTTCCACGTCCTTTTGGAAAATTACCCCGCACTAGACTCCATTGCAAGCTGGTTTCAGAAAGATCACGATTTTATGAACATGGCCTATTTTCCCAACCTTCTGTCGTATTTGTGTCTGGCGATGTATACATTCAATGCGCGTTTCATTTCAGTTTGTAAAATTTAAAATTGTCTTTTTATACTAGAAATTTATTACATTTAACAGGAAAAAAGGCGACATTTGTAACGAGTTAATAAGTAGATGACTCTTTAGATAGAGTCGGACATAGCGGTGGAAAAGACAGATCCCGGATCTTCTGCACTTGTTAGCGGGGAGAACAATTTCCGAAGCAGACGCCGCGGTAATCTTTAAATCAGGTTTGGCGAGCTGTTACTTAACGCGAAAGTTTTCAGTTCTCTCTCTCCAGGGACTGTTTTTTTTCTTCTTCTTCTTCTACGAAGTTGATCGTAATCTCAAGGACGAATTGACCAATCGAAAATGACCTTGATCTTTTAATCTTGTTCCCATGTGCGTTTGAAAACGCCATTGCTTGCTTCCCTCGACAGTTCATTTGTGTTGTGTTGACTGTGATATATGTACTTATAGCAAATTTAATATAAGCCGACAAGTTAATATTGTAAGCTTTCTTTTTTACTCCAAGGCTTGGAATGTGCATATAAAAGAGATTTTAAACCGAGAGAATCACAATTCAGTGAAGGTCTGACTTCTGAAAGACAACATTTTTATCGTGTTGCAAGCCACGTAATTGAGAATTTATATTCTTGCCTAACGTTATGAATTTTCAGAGAAAATTATATTGTTTGGAGGCAATCTTTTTTTGTCCCCAACCGTTCAGATGCGAAGATTTTCTCTGAATTCTAACGTTGTTCTCTTTCCATTGGCCGTTCGTCGCAATGTTTTTCAAATTGTTTACTCAATACAGGCCACGTGACCATGGCGCGAACAAGGTCGGCAGAAATCAAATGTATGATTTTTTCCTTGGTATAGTGATACCAAGAGAGGTAAAAAAAAAAAAGAGAAACTCAAAAAATACACAAGTTTGGTATTTTATCACCAATTTATACTTTTAACTACTAAAGTGAAAACCTCTAACATCAAATTGTTACTGTACATACAGACTTATCTATTAAGTGTATATTTACAGGTTCTGTTCAACTGCGTGCGAAAAATATCGCTAATAGTCGGCAGACGGAAAGTTGGAATGGTAATTCACTTTAGTGTGGGCGAAGACCCTGTATTGTCAGGTTTGAAAAAACACACTTGTTTTTACCCGTGTTTGGCAAACTGGATCAAATATCATTTGAAGTTCGTTTACGTTGAAGTAGTAAAGAGATGAAAATGTTATATTTACAACAGGCGATTTCTTTATTGTCTGTTTTGACGGTTTTGTTTCCCTTTTCTTTAAACGAATTGCCCGCTTGAAGGTACTGGCTTGAGCCGATTCAATTCAAAACCCTTTCTGAGTACAGCCTTGATTATGCAAACTAAATCTTGAGTATTGTTCAATTCAACTTCCTGTTTTCGTGAAATCAAGAGCTGCCATCAGTCGTATTTAATAATTAATTGCTATGATGTTGTTTTCCCCACAACTGATGTGTTTCTTAATTCTTTGTAACTACCTTGACTGAAGTAGATAATATAAAAGACTATTTCTTCAATTGATTCTGTGCGTTTTAGACAAAAAATGATTACGCTTCATATGCCCCAGAAACTAGTTGCCATCTCTATCCTATGTACTTTGTAAATCTACGTGCGTTATTGCTTTCAAAAATGCGCCATAAAACGATCGATCGTTCAGAATATACTGTTTCTTCTGCTGTTTCGCTGACAATTGTAAAACTCTATTTAGTCGTTCAATAACCTGTTTCCAAGCTCTAAATAAGTTCAGTTGTTTATTTAGCTACACAAACCTGGATAAAATCTGTATTAAATAATACATCATCAGTAGAACGAATTGTCATCTGCCAGTATCGGTGGAGTTAACTTTGTTCTCACTTCGTTGTTATTTGAAGCATGACAAGGGCTGTTGTTATCAAACATGGTTTTGGTTGACAGTTGACAAAAGCATCCATTGCCCGAAGCCTCGGTTAAGTTGCTCGCAGGTATCAAAACGTTTTAAGCGTGTTTCACGATTTCAGAGTAAACCGTATATCTGAGCTCGCTGCATATCCATAACAAGTAACTTCCGCTTGGTGTGTTAAATGTGCATTAAATGTGGATTGAAACTCCTCTAGCGCTTCTTTCTCGATATTTTCAGCTGTTCTCTGAAGCATTTTTCCCCGGCGTTGCGAGGTTGGCGATTCCTTGCCTACAAGTTGCTCTGCCTCTTTAAGCTGATCCGCTTTCTGTTAATTAAAACAAAACTCCCATTTGTTAAATACTGATTCATTCCTCGAGCAGGAATAATCGTAGAGCATCAGCTTTAAAAGTTACCCAGTTTATCAGTGCTCGAATTCTCAAGTATTTATTGAGTCAGTGAATGAACGTATTTAAAAATATCAGAACACTGTATTAACACTTCAGTTGTCGCTCTGCCGCCGATCCTGTAACCAGTCGCTGATGAGGGAAGTCAAATGTTACAGATGATACTCGATAAACGCTCAAAGCATTTGCGAATATTTGGTTGTTTATTATCAAAAGCAGGATATAATGTCTCGCATTTGAAAAATGTTGCTTTTAAACTTCTACCATCGGAAATTTATAGCAAGCAAACATTGCCTCGTTTTCGCTAATTCAACTGACGCGCGTTCAAAGTATACTTTTGGAAAAATATTGATTCTAACCTGCTTAGCAGCCTTGTCTTTCGTTTCCCGTAGCATTTTGAAATAGCTGGTCTCCTCCACAAACTTCGGTGTGTTTGATAATCTTCGTTTTGGACGCTGTTTTTGTGACATGTTTAGACTTGTGATCGAGTGTTACAGAGCTTACTTAAGTTAGTAAGTTCTCATAAAGCGAAGTTCTTCAAATTCGCTGACAGACTCTGAAATGCAGCTCGGTGGAACAGCTGTGAGAATGTGATCTACTTTTGGTTACTTCCAGCGATTGAAGTTTCTAGTGTTGGCGACTGCTGTGGATGATGGAGAGCGAACCAATGTCTTTCGTCCTTTGGATTTTTAACATGTAAATTGAGTGGCTGCATTGTCATTTAATACGAACAGATGTTTTGTTTGCCTGAATTCTTTTTTTGTTTCACTTCATTAAGATGTCGTCTTTGTTCCATTAAGAAGTGAGTTCTAATTCCGCGGTAAATCGATTTTCAATCGATAACGTTAGACCTCACCGTTTTAGCCTGACTAGAAAATTCTGCGTTGTACTTTTAATGTTTATATTATTGCAGCTCCGAGACGTTACGGCCCTCTGCTGTGTAGAAAGTCATATTAAATCGGAAAGACGGTTATTTGCGGTTCTAACGACGGCAAGTGCTTGCAACGGCCCGGATTTGTGAGATGACAGGAAAAGCAATGTTTGTTGGTTGACAACCGTACAAGGGCGCAAAATTACACAATTTTGGGGAACTTTATCTGCTAATAGGCAAAGATATCTTCTTACATACTTGGCAGAAACAAACGTCTTGCTGAACAAGAAATACGGTCTTTCTGCTTTTAAACTTCACAGGACTCATTTTTAAGCGACAAAGTGATTATTTATTTTCTTGGGTCGCACTTCTAATAGGTGAACGGTGCTCTTGAACAGCAGGCTGCTTTTTGAATTGAGAATCTTTTCAAAAATTGGAATGAGAAATACGAAACTGTTCTTGCGTTTGGTGATGAGGTTTCGAACGAGTAAAATATTTCTAATTCTGTTTTGGCAGAGTGAAGGAGCTTTGTACACTGAGAGAAAGTTTCTTTCTTTGAACTAAACGCTACAATTTCAAAGTAGTGGCGATCATCGAAACCACGGCGGAACCCGACTCGCACAGACCCAAGTCAGATTCAGGGTATTTGCATGATGGCCTTGCATCACCTCAAAGCGTCACTTTGTAAGTAAAGTACGTTTGAATCGTCCTTTGTATTGTCCTTTGTTTAATAATTTCGAAAGCTAAAATAAAACAGAACTGTTTTTAAATAGAATGATTTAGATTGGCCTCTATTGACTTAATCGTTTCCGTTTAAATTCAGCCCACAGAACTGCACTACTGAGCTGTTTACAATAAACTGAATATGACTTAATGCAAAAAGCACTAAAAGGCTATTTGACAGGCACAAGAGAATTTTAATTCTCTTGTGCCTGTCAAATAGCAATTTAAAAATTGCTTGTTGTCAGTATGAATGCAATTTATTTCCGCGAACTCGAAATGCAGCTGTCGACAGTTAAATGTTTTCCCAGGTCTCCAGGCAACACGGATTTTCTTGATTTGGCGGTAACTTTATTCAAGTGTTTGAAGGTAATGCTGTTTACTAGCGGCGAAATAAATCATGTGCGTCAAAAAATCTCAGTTGTGAATACGTCACTGAATGTTGAAGGAAGTTTAGGCCTTCTATTTCGCTTTACAGCTTATCGGTTTTTCAGATCACAGTCAGAAATTGAATTGTTGCTATGTAGTAATGGAATATTTTCCCTCAAAATGTTAGTTAAAACTGCTCTAGATTAGCAAAGAACATAGGCTGTGCCCCGGCGATTCAACACGTTCAAGTCACTGAGATGATATTGTACTTAGAGTTCTCCCAAACTTTCACTCGGGTTTCTATTAAACAATTAGATTATGAGCTTGAGATTTCTATCGCGCGATAGTTGACGAAGGCCCAGCCCGAGTCAACTATCACGCATAGAAATCTCAGGCGAATAATGTAATTTTTTTAATATAACGCTATTAGCCGTTCAAAACTTTATCTAAATCCTCTTCACAGACACTTTAAAAACGCAATGAAGCGGCCGCCAGTTTATTAACAAGCGCACACTGCTACGCTTCCCACTATCTACAATAGAATAGAAACTGAGTAGCGTAACCAATCAGAGAACGGATTCGTGATAGAACCCTAGTAAATTTATACTAAAACACGATAGAAAGACAGAAAATGTCTGTTTCGCATTGAATTAAGCCCGCGAAAGATAGTTTTGCTTTTTTTTTCGGTGGTTTGCTCTTACAAACAAGGGGTCTTCTGAGGCTAGTACCCAGCCAGTAGCCACGATGTCGACGTCGTGGTTGCCTATTAGAAATTTCAACCAAGCACGAAGACGATCTCTGGGACAATGTCGCTTGAAAAAGATAGGCTTGATCGTGTCGTCTTTCCTATGCTGTAGATATTCAGCTTGAGTGAGGGTGACGCCGTGTACCTATATTGTATACCACGGAGAAGAGGTTTATTCCTAGTCTCTTCCAGGCATTTCAGGTAGTTAGGGCATAGTGCGAAAAATAGGCAGAGAAGAGGCTAGCTTTTTCCTGGCTAGGTTTTTCGCTTCCAGTTGGCTTCAGTTGACGAACAAATGTCCCGAACCGTAGGAGTCGCAAGGGTCATGTCTTTCACTCTGAAAACGACGAGCCCCCTAAAATCGGCGGTCCTGTTACAGGCCCCTGTAGTTGGTCTTTTGTTAATTAAGTTTGGCAACAGGCATTCTCTCGCCTTCCCACGCCGAGCTTCTCCATTGTTCTTTCGTGTTCCATTTTTCGCATTTTCCAATTTTGAAAACTTTAAGGTTGCTCTGAACCCTCTGTACAGTTTTTTTAAAAGACTTTGCCAAAAGTTGCGCCTTATCATGCTGATTAAAATTTGATAATATAAAAAATTTCACCGTGCCGTTATTGAATTATAAGCTCCTAAAGCTGTAATTAAGGATGTTTTAAGCAGGTCATACTGTTGCTATGGTAGCCTCTTGTGTCACGAAAATGTTAACAACGTGTTCACCAATGATTGGGCACTTTTTGATATCATGATTGGAGCATCAAGTGATAAAGAGTGGTTATAATGACCCATCAAAATCTAACTGCTGGAAACTGTTTTTAGCCACCTTAATCTTTCGAAGAGTTCTACGCACGGCAACATGGAATCTATTTGTTTTATATAATAAAGAAACAAACTACTCCAGAAAAAGCTTTTTTATATCAAAATCTTTCACCGTAACTCGAAAGCCGGCCTTTGCTTGGCAAACACGAAAATACCAACTTGACGTAATCTATTGTCTATACAAAATGAAGCAATCTCATTGGTTGCTATGCGTAGCTAAGAATTGTGATCGGTCCAGGAAAATCACGCCACTATCAAACTTGACTCGAGCGTCGCTTCCTCGTGGAACGAAAACTTACAGCGAAAGCGAATTGAACTGCGAAATCTACAAATCTTTAAAAAAATGATGAAAATGTCGAGTCGGTTTTCGTCATTAGAGCACCCCTGTGAGCCGAAAAGCTTTGACGTTGCCTTGAATATTGCTGGAGTTGAGAAATACGCTCGGAAAACTTGCGGTTACGGTCAACACTGGAGGCCATTCGATTCGAGTTTTGAATGAGAGGAGCGCTAGTGACGGTGGAAATTTTCGTCCTCTGTGGTTGGTGATTCTCAAATCAATTTGATATAGTGCCGGAGACACCTTATAGCTGCGATATAGTTGGCCGTGAGCTATAGTGAGCTATACTTAAACGGACTGGAATATTTGCTTCGGAAAGCAAGGTTATGTGTTTATTTCAACTGATTTTAAAAAGTGATAGTTTGATGTTTCATTCCTGACATCAATCTGTGTCAACAATTATTTTGAAACTGGGAAAAGGTGAATTTCTTAAATAGATTAATTTCAAAAACATTTTGTTTATTGGGTTTGTTAAATTCGAGACAAAGTAGTGGTTTCTTACGGGTCGGTACAAAACGTGCACCCCTCAATCTGGACCCCCTACTGGACCCCATCTGAACCCCCTTCTGGACCCCCTTCTGGATTCCCTTCTGCACCCCCTTCTGAACCCCCTATATTTTTCTTCCCAAAAATACGGGCTCTATTCAATCAGTGGGCAAAATATGAAACATAATGAATTCACGCGGCGTTGTGAATGATATTAGGGAGTTTACGAAAACACGACGGCGACGTTGAGGACAACGTCGATTAAAAAATGAATTTATATTTTACCTACCAATCTCGTGATACTCTAAAGTCATTCGCTTTGTTTATCACTGTCAAAACTACCGCAAGACTAAATCCGGAACACAGCGATAAATTTGAAATAAAAATTTAAAAAATTAGCCGTCGTGGTTCACGTTCTCTAGACAACCCAAAATTTGGTCATTTCACGTTGTTGTCTTGCAGAGAACGGCAAAGAAATGTACCAAGAATTATAAAGCACGTGCACAGCCATTGTTCTGCTCATTAATTCTTTTGTTCAGTGACGTTCCCGTTGCCGTTGCCGTTGCCGCCGTGGTTTCGTAAACTCCCTATTATGGCTGCAGCCGTAGTTAACTGAGTTTATTTTTTAGAAACCTGGTTAAAATTCCTAAATAACTTAACTCGGTGAAAGGTTGGTTATGACGAAACAACGGGGTTATATTTTATGAGTGGCCGCATTGAAATAGGTTATGAAGTGGATGAACTCAATTCAAGTCGTGACGTGGATAAACCAACAAAACGACAGACTTTGAGAACTACAGTCTTTCATTTTCTTGATTATTTTTCTTTCTTTTCGTGTCCTTCAATTTCTTTACATTCACGGCTAAGCCAGTCTCTCTTCCTTCTCATGCGCACTATACACGAATTTCCAAGGCAGTTCTTTCGAACAAGGTGTTGATTTTGTGTGGACGTCAGAATGAATGGCGTCGAATGAATGGTCCTCGAATTTGACTGGAATCCTACCATGCATGACATTTATACCCGGGCTTTTGTAGAGAGCACCTCCGAATGAACATCGAGAACTTTGCATATTCTTTCATTTATGACAAAAAGAAACACTCGCTTCGGAGCATCTTTATCGATAGAGAAGCGTGAATTATGGCATCTAGAAACTGTGAAACGCTCTCGGTCCACAGCTGTTCTGTTTGGAAAATGCACTTCCTGTTCAGGCCATGGTTTAAGTGTGAAGGTTCCTTGCAAACTTGACTGATATGGTATAGCCGACACTTAGGAAAAAACTAGAAATCCGCTCTAGTAATACAACTGTTTCAAACTGTTGTTACCACTCGCCATGTTCGGTACAAGATTGTGCACTTGTTTGTGCCACAGTGAACAACATCTCACATACAGACCGTGATGACTGACACATTTCACGAAAAAGCCAATGCACGGCACTGATAAGAGACCACTAACCTGGGTTACACCACGCAGAAAGGTAGTTTAAAATTAACCTAAGTCGGTTTAAAATTCTATTGTTTTTCAATTAATTTCCATGGTAACCGTAACTCCTGGTAACCCGGTTTAAGTTCAATGAACTGCCAAAAAATAGCGGCCACGACTTTACGGTAACCCGGTTAATCGTAATTGATTAATTAGAAATAACCCGGTTAACTTTCATAGTGCGGCCGCAGTCATTATATTTAGGACCAGGACCAGCAGGGGGTCCAGATTGAGAGGTCCACGTTTTGTACCGACACGTTTTAATAGATCATAGGCGAGAACCAATCAAAATGCGAGAATAATTTGGGTTATTATATAATCTGTAATCACCCTCGATTTCATTGGTTGAGTGACGTCAGTAGGACACAAAAGAAGGAAACGTACAATTGGACACTAGATATTCCTCCCCAGGCCGCGTTCAGCTCGGGCTGCACGCCGATACTCCTTGCTCTTTATAACTAATGCCGCTAAGGGGTTTGTTCACGAGCTTTGCTGTAGAGAAAAAAATATTGTAAGATGGAAGGGCACACTAACTGAAGAACAATGTGAACTCATCGTTTGCTGTTTTTGTTACTTCGTTCTCTCCGTGCTCACGCTCAAGCTAATTTTCTCTATTGGAACACCCATCGCGCCTTGTGTTTTATCAGGCGTTAAAAAACACATACGGTGAAAACATTTGTGTGTCCTTGATGATACTTTTCTCCTAATTCATTTGCGCGGTTTTCTATGAGTTCTTACATCAACAATATCCTGCCAGTAGCGTCACCCTTATGATCTAAAAATACAATCTTTCTTGTAAACATTGAAATCCGCGGCAAACTATCTAACGATCACGCCGCCATAAGGGTAAATACAATTTCCTTTTTTTTGAAGAAGGTAAAAAATCAATATCAAATTTAATTTTTGCCTTCTGGAAAAAGAAATAACTGTTTGGTAGCTTCAATACCTGATTTAGGATGTTTTTAATTTGTAATTTTTTGACATTTTTTTTCCTTCCTTTTGCCAACGAAAATTGCCCTCCGAAGACAAACAGATAGTATTTACAGAGCTCTGAATGAGTTGGCGATTGGGGGTAACTTAAATAAATAAATAAACAAACAGAGAAAAAAATTCTCATACATTCACTTTTAATTTAGTTACAGTTCAATAATGGCTGAAAAACATCTCAGATCTTTAGCTCATGTTTTACAAGGTATTCTCCTGTTAAAAAACACTCAAATCGCTATCAGCGTGATGTTAATAATACAGCTGATATTACTTCTCGACCATATTTACGATTTAAACATTATTACTGCTGAGCTCAGTTTGCTAAGAACAGCTATAAGCATTTCAACTGTTTACCCACCTGTTATGAGCGTGAGAAATCTCCATCTGGCAGCTCAAGCACAAAACGCCATAATTATTTTTGATAATCAGGATCAACGACTCTTATGGGTAAACGCGTCTCAACATGCGCTCCGTAAGAGTTTTTTCCGTTGTGTTATTCCTCTTGGCTTTCTTATTTCCAGAAGTTATCCCGGCGGACATTCAGGGTAAACTAGAGCTGGAGAATTTCCAGAGATCCCACAACGATTCAATATCAGATCTTATTTTCCTGTTGGATACTTCTGGAAGCTTATGGTACTATGACTACGCGAGCAAGTCGTCAAAAATTGGCTTTGACGATGAAAAGGTTTTCGTTAATTCTTTATTAAGCCATATTCGGATCAGTTTACCGTCAACTCGAGTCTCCGTAGCTTTATTTGGCACTGACGCTACGCTTGATATCAACTACGTCAGCAATTTGAAAGCAAACAATCACAAGTGTAACTTTAAGAAGAGCTTTCAGGCTTTGAAGTTTCGCTCGGGACTTACCAATATGCATGATGCATTCCAGTACGCTTATGATATTATCTTCGGCACGTTGAGTGCCCAGAAAAGGCCAAACCAGTTGGCCAAAACAGCCGTTTTTGTTCTCACGGACGGAATGTGGAACCGAGGTGGAGATCCTTATCCGGTTGCGAAAAAGCTGAAAGATGGCAACATTGAGATCTTCTCAATTGGAGTGACGAATGGTGTCAACATGAACGTAATGCGGCAGCTTGCCACAGACAACAGCCACGCGTTTCATTACAGCTCCTTTACTCAGTTTAGAGAGTTAGCGAATTATCTGCGAGGAGGTAAGTCACTAAGTATGAATCGCTAAACATCGTGTTTAAATAACTGAATTAATAACAAGTAGATTATATAGGAAGGATTCTAGTTACGAAAACTCCGTTTCTCAAATAAGAATACTACTAAAACATTACGTCCTATTTACTCCATCGACACACCGTAAAACGTCGTTGAAAACATTAAAAATACGGCAATCTGATCGTAAGATATGTTTCGCTCATCAAGCTTCTTCAGTCACACGTTCTATTGCTCTTCTTTGATTTATCAAACTCTTTCTTGTCCTCGGCTAACACTCTTTAACTATTTGTGATTTTAGGCTTATTTAGTTTCTTATTAGACTTCATATCTTAATATTAAGATATCCGATACCATTCAGATTCTTTAATTTGCAGTTATAAGTGGTAGCAATATAATGTCACGGCTTGACTTATTTTATGTTTTTCATTATCTGGTTATAATACCGTTGCCACTGTACTTATCTCTACAAAGATCCGTATGAAAG
>NC_138150.1:11844155-11884155 GCF_964199315.1 Orbicella franksi
CAATGTTTAACTTTTGCTATCATTTCTTCAGTTTCTTTAGCGTTTGACGCAACAACGATTTGGCAGCTTATTCTGGAAGGTTCTATTCATTCAAATTGAATTAAGTAACTTAGAATAAGAAAATGATGAATTTATGAGCTTCCTACAATATAAACTAACTACTTTAGAAGCGTTGTATTTCGCTTGGAAACTCCAATTTTCCTTTAAACTAACTCTTTTTCTTTGTAAATAGTCACAATGTTGGATCTTGTGTTTGGTTCCTCTTCACAGTAAGAACGTGTGACCAGTTTCCAGTTCCCCCGAACGGTATGATCAAGGGCGGTCAGTGCAACCAAGAGTACCAGTCCACTTGTGAATTGATTTGTAAAACAGGATACGAACTGAGTGGGAATGGAAAAAGGACTTGCGGAATCACTTCACTGGGTACAATTAAGTGGAGCGGAAGTGATCCACAGTGTAATCGTAAGTTGAAAAGGCACTAACCAACCTGGCAAAATATGGACATTTTGACCATAAATTGAAACACTCCAATATCCACATTACACCTGCTGCTCCGTTAGCTTTAGTTAAAATGTGCGTTTATTTTGTCAAAATGGCGTCGTCGTCATTATTTAGCAAAACTATTTATTAATTCAGTTAACCTTTTGCTTAATTCTTATGTCTGTCACAGAAATTGTGTGTCAAGTGATTCAAGTCACGAACGCAAATCCTCCAAGTGGCACGTGTTCAAAGAATGACTTATCATATGGTACCACGTGCACATTCAAATGTGACCGTGGTCATATTTTACAAGGCAATCCTGTGCGGCAGTGTCAACAAGATAAGACTTGGTCAGGATCTGAGAACACTTGTGAACGTAAGTCACCAGTGACATCTTACATCATTCATTCATAAGTAACACCATGACTACATGAATGGTTTTTACTAAAGATAACTCAACTTACTGATCTAAAAAATATACACATTTTCTTTCTTTAAGAAGAGGGCAACCTTTTCCCCTGCCTTTATCGAGTTGTAGAGACACAAAAGGAAATTTGGGACAACGAGAAACGTTGTGGGACGACGAACCACAGGCGAGCGTTCCGCAGCTTTTTCGAGGTTTCCCAAACATGCACGAGTGATTCCATTACTAGATAGAAACACAGAGAACATGATTTCTATTTCTTTCAGAAAATACTGCGAAAAAAAAGGGGAAATCACCCCTTTAATTCGATTATCAAAATGTAAATTCCCTTGCTTTTGCTTTCATTTTGTCAACTTCTCGTGCTAGCTCTGTCTTTAACGAGTTATAGAAGTACGGCATTTAGCGCTGCCTTTCTTATAGAGTGTTTTCTAAACTTCGATAAAGATTACAACCACGCCATTTCGCTCCTAATATACAGATATCAGCTATTATCATACACTGAACTCACTATCTCTTTTCTGATCGGCCGGAAGCGTACAATGAATTTTCGAAATCAGCGCCTGTGACGTCATCTAGCTGCAAATTATACAATAATCATGTCAAGGACACTCAAGGTCACGGGTAATCATGTCATGTATGACCGCGGTGCATGATTTCCAAGGGTAATCATGTCAAGTTCGCGCGCTTTGTGTTGCTTGCCGTTAGTAAAGAAGCAAAAACATGACTTCCATTTTTTTTTCGTTTAATGTGTCATAAAACAATTATTAGATTCGGTTTTTGTGATACCCAGAATAATCAAGGTCTCGGTCCCCTACCTCGACCTTGATT
This sequence comes from Orbicella franksi, assembly GCF_964199315.1. Lineage (NCBI taxonomy): Eukaryota > Metazoa > Cnidaria > Anthozoa > Scleractinia > Merulinidae > Orbicella > Orbicella franksi. Next base: position 11,845,888 of record NC_138150.1, read on the forward strand.
ATTCTGGTTATCACAAAAACCTCATCCAATAATTGTTTATTACTAGGCTGTAAAATGACGGGAAGTGACTTGTATTAGATTACTAAAGAAAGAGGAGCGGAGCATCGCCCAGAATGGGACATGTAGTTACAGTGCCCAAGTTATCAACACGCGGCATGATAATTTGAATGCCCAGAACTAGTCGGCTGTGATTGGTCAACAGATTTAGCTTTGGGAATATTCGAATCTCATTGCAGATTTCATCTGCTGTCAATCAAACCGCAACGGGATTCAAATTTCAAAAGAGCGCATCTTTTTTTCTCTTCGCTTGGACGTGCAGTGCTAAGCATTACACTATACTCATAAGAGAAAGCTATTTTCTGCAATTAGATCTGAAAAATTTAACTGATGACATCGTTGCTTAGCTTTTTGTTTATATATTTATCATTTTATTTATTTGTTAACCTCCTTATAAAATTGCTAGTATTTAATTCTTTATCATTTTTTTCCTGGCAGCGGTAAAATGTCCGAAGCTTAATTCGATCTCTCTGAGCCAGGTGACTCCTCCTGAATGTGTGACCACAGAGTTGAAATTTGACTCACACTGTGTATTCAAGTGTCCACAAGGCTACTTTTTTGAGGGCACACAAGACAGGTCTACTTTGAGGTTCTGTCAGACAGACGGTACCTGGACTGGAGAGCACAAGCCTTGTGTAGGTAAGTTAACTAACACAAATTTAGATGTAACTGCAAAGATGCAACTTCTCATGAGGTGGGATTAGTAAAGAGTATTCAACAAGGCATAACGATTAAAATGCCATGGGGCCCATTTTGGCCTGACACAATCATTATTCTTTACAATCCACTCAAATTTTACGCTAGTACTAACCAGCAGCAGAGAAACAAACAAAGAATGCATATGTGATATTGTGACTTGCCGATAGTGAGTTATTCTGATACAATCAAGGGGATAATGAACGAGAAACTGTCTTCCATATAGTCTAGTCTCCCTTTCGCTCTATAGAGGGGCGGGGAAGAGAGAGTTAAGAGATTGGACTTTTTCACACCTGGATAACATTCTAAAGCATTAAATTAAGCCATGTTTCTTGAACCTTGCATTACCTTAAAAGTCTTTTCTCTTTTCCGGTAGACAGTGAACCACCGGTGATAACTTGTCCCGAGGACATAACAACCAACAACAGTCTTCACCAGGATCACGCAGTGATAACATGGGTTGAGCCTGCATACAGCGATAACTCACTTGGCATTGATCCATTGGCCGAAGTAACTGTTAGCAGCAACTTCAAGTCAGGACAGAAGTTTTTGATCGGCAGCCACACAGTGCAATATACAGTGAGGGATAGAGCCGGCTTAACAGCTAAATGTTCCTTTGATGTCGTGGTATTAGGTTAGTAAGTGTTCTCTGATCGGGTTCTTCTTAAGTCTCTAGCTACATATTATTGCATTTAATGTGACATTGAGGGCTGATTTGCCTCCCAATATTGATTTCTTATGGTAATCTTTTCTCACGTGATCATGCATACGGTTATGTTGTACCTGTTGTGAAAAGTGCAAGAACTAAGCACGGCAAAAGACCTGAGAACTATCCATCAAGATGACGACAAAGTAAAGCAACACAACTATATAGTCGAACACAACAAGGTCCAGAACAATGTGACGCAGTAAAGGATGATCTTCTTGATGGCAAACATCAGTTCATCCCCACTCCTTTAGAGTAGGTTACTGATTCACCTCGAAATATTTCGTATCCGAGTCTTTAATTAAATTGATCTATGTGTTAACACCCATAACCAAATAACTGCAATGCAGTAACAAACTTGTGTTCTAATCCAAATCCTGTAATTTGATTGGCTGCGTAACATTCGTATTGTAGCATATTCTGTGAAGTCTTGGACTGAGACATTAGAGGACGGTTTTTAAAGAATATACTGACAGAGGTTATACTAGAGGAAAACTAAGACATACATATAAAAGATATTGATGGCTGCCTCCGAAGATTACACGCTTGACGCTGTCACCTCATCGAAATCTCAAGCTCGTAATCTAATTGTAAAATAACAAGGTAATATCCGTGCTAAGCCGCGATGTCTTCCTAGAACATTGCATTTACTCAACAGATAATGAAGCGCCGTACTTTACATCATGCCCTGAAGACAAGTTGGTTATAACAACTGGACAGTCGGAACGAGTGCAGTGGGTCATCCCTGAATTCCTGGACAATTCTAATAGAACACCACTTGTTGAAAACAACAAGAATCCTGGAGCACATTTCTATATTGGAGAGGTTTTTGTCTTTTATGTGGCTAGAGACCAGTCTGGTAATTTTAATGACAGTTGTGCCTTCAAAGTGCACGTGAAAGGTAAAAGAGTTGATGCTTATTTCCGCAATTCTATTTGGTGTTTAGCTTGAATCTCTTCAAATAACTTTCTCCATAAGGCTGGTTTAGTGGTCTGGTGTAGGCCTTGGCAGGTAGCCATACAGTTTAAACCAAAGTAACGAGGTTCATTGCTTTCTGTTTAGCAGCCATTTCTACCATTACTTTGGGATATTAACTACTTCAGATGTCTTCTACCTTTGGTTAGCAAATCTGCATTAACAAAATCATGGCAAATTTCATGATGCGGGTAAAACTAAATCACATGAAAATAAACATCAAGTATTTTCTACCAAAAAAGGCACTACTTTTGTTTAGTCTTGCTATTTAAAGTACAAAAAGACGAAGTTGTGTCTCAGCTTTTTATTTTTTGGGAATCGACAGCATTTGTAAGTTTAGCTCTACAGATTAAAAGATTTCTCTGTCTTACCTAATTCGGTGGAAATTTCCCAAAACATATAAGTATATTTTTTAAAAAACGATTTAAATGTTGTAATATTGATGATTTTCAGCCAAATCTTGTGAGATATACCCAGCTCCAATAAATGGCGCCTTGGCCTGTAACGCGTGGGGTGTTAGTAATCGATACTGTCAAGTCAGCTGTAACGAACAATTCGACTTTGCATTTCCACCTGCTCTCAACTATCTTTGTGGAAACGGAAAGTGGACGACAATACCACCGTCTCCTGTGCCATGGCCAGACTGCTCCGGTGAGTAACACAATAAGTTGTTACCAGTTAAAAAGGGATGAAGAAGGGGAGAAGAAAGAGAAAGAAATAGTCTTTCTGTGTCACTATTCTAACATTATCCTGCCTTATTATATGGCTAGCTCCGTGAGCGGGCAAGATGGATCAAATCCTGCGCTGTGATTGGCTACCCGAGCGGGCAAGATGGAGCTATCTTGCCCGCTCGGGACTACCCGCCGTGTCCCGCAAGGAAAATTTCCGCAACAGCGATATAATAAATCCTTTATTGACCAAGCTTGTTCGGTCAAGATGGCTGGATATTGGCCTCGTTCTTTTTTTGCGAGTTTATGAACCTCGACTCCGTCTCGGTCCATAAACACGCAAAAAAAGAACTTGGCCAATATCCCGCCATCTTGACCTCACACTTGGTCAATAACCCATACATCTTGGCCCATCGCGGCAAACCGGCGATGTCTTGTACACTAGAGGAATAATGGCGCATTGTAAATTCGCGTTTGTCGATTACAGTATGTTTTAAGGCCAGTTTTACGGAAAACCTGAATGTGCGGTTTACAATGTACTGCTCACCATAAAATGAATATAGAACTTAAAGGATGATTTGCATACTAAACCCTCCACGTAATAAACGTTTGGACACGTTAATGACGTCACCTCACAGAAAAAAAACAAATAGCAAACTACTTGATAAAAATACTTGAGCGAGTTTGCCGAAACAGCTATAAGAACTGTAACAACAACAACAACAACAACAACAACAGAAGCAGCAACAACAACAACAGCAGCAGCAACAACAACAACAACAAAAACAGGCTTCTCTTTCACCCCAGAGTTAGTAATTAGAGTGTTTTGCTAGAGTAAAAACAAAAATTACTACACGCAAGCTCAATTAAAAAATTGCTACTTCTACACTAATTTAACTGTTTTTCAAACTCTCCTCTAGTGCGTTACACACCTGGCAAAGCTCGCATGGCTTTAGTTCCAGAGTTCTTCTATTATTCTGGCGACTGCAACAGCCAAGAGGCACAAGACCAGATCAAACTGAATTTCGTCAATTTACTCAGCCAAATGTTTGTTCCATCGAGTCTCTGCAGAGATCACCCTGCCGACTGTACTGTTGATAATGTTAATGTCTTCTGCGGAGCTACTACCTCGTCTAAACGTCGTCGACGACGATCCGTTCGTGAGGTGTACGTCAGGGTCGATATTGTAGCGCAGGAGAAAGCAAGTGCTGGTTCACAAACGTTATCACAGCTGGAACAAATCCTGGACAATGACGCTAAGCCCCTGTTGGATCAACAGGCAAAGTCGTTTGATTGGAGTCCATTAAGATCGTCAACTGATCTTGAATATCAGACTTTCTCTATCACAGACGCTGAGGCGTACTGTTCGGACGCTGGAGCTGTTGTGGGCAAGTGTGACTCACTTGAGACTGGCTGTGATGGACTCACCAAGCCACACAGCTTGTGTCAATGTAACAAGGACTCAGGAGCAATTGAAAAGTGCAGTAAGTAGATCAAACTAACTTGTACTTCAGTAAAGTTAGATGTATGTTATCTGCCGGTTGGGAGGTCCGTATAGTGAAAAACTGTGACCGAGGTATTGAAAATGCACGTAAATGCTGCTCGAGGCCGCAGGCCGAGGGTAACATTTTCAACCCCTATGTCACAGTTTTTCGCTATACGGACCGACCCTAAGCAAGTCGTTGCGAATCACTTGAAATCCGTCTTTTTTTACTGTAAATTGAGTAGGTGAAAGCGAAGAAATTCGTTAAGTGTATTCCACAGAAATTCTCTTAAATACAGCAAGGATCAGAGAGGTAAACTCGACTGCAATTGACTTTTTTTTTTTTTTGCTTAAAATTGTGCGGCGAGAAAAACACAGGATTACGCGCCATTACAGCGCCGAGCTGCCAACAAACAAACAAACTCTCACAATTTCAAAACACTCAATCGTATTTACCTACAGTGACTTTCCTTGCCATTTAAAAGTAAACAGAGATAAACTTCCGTTGATTAATCGTCGATGAAAATGCGGATCGTCGTTTTTTTCCCTTCGATTTATGGCCCGCGCGCTTCGCGCTTGGGAAAAAACTCGGTCCGTAACTTACAGTACGGACTTCGAACTCGGTTAGTAAGAGGTATGTCCACTAGCTCTCTCTAAATTATATGCCTGCCCTATGTGAGGACAAAATAGAAATTCGCGCTCAACATTTCAATTCATTAAGTTGTGAATTAAGTACATACATTATATGTTTGAGCTGCAGATCCTGCGTGAGTGTTAGTGAAGAAATGTGTTTACAATTCAAGCACTTGTGAAGCAACTAGGGCTCTCTGGTGTTCAACAATGTAACAAATATAAGGTTACCAAGGTTAAAAAAGAACGAAAAAAAATAAATATTTAAAATCCATACGTTTCGCTTAAAACTTTAGCCTTCATCTGGGGGAAGTGATAAGAAAACATTTTGAACTACTTTTGATAGCTAAGATACAGATGTTAGCTCATTTAAACTAAGAAAATCTTATGGAACATTTTATACGTAAAAAAATGATTCCATTACAAACGCACTACAAACAAAGAGTTGTTTTTTTCCTTTTTGCTAGTCCGCTGTCCAAAAGGAACGTACTATGATTTATTACATGAAGAATGTATCAAGTGCTCACCTGGAAACTACCAGAGCGAAGAGGGACGCTTTGAGTGCTACAAATGCCCCGAGGGAACATCCACTGTAGGAGAAGATTCCAAGAACTTTACAGCTTGCAGAGGTACAAAAGTAATTAGAAATATTCAGTCAGAATTACATGGAGTTACGATTTGAAATTTGAAAACCAAATTTTGATTTAAGTAGTATAGAGGGGATTAATCAAATACCGTTTCGCAGAGGGAGAAGTATTTCCCGTTTTTACAACCCCCAGCTTTAATTCCGAAGCTCGCAAGCTCGCTTCGGAATTAAAGCTGGGGGTTGTAAAAACGGGAAATACTTCTCTCTCTGCGAAACAGTATTTGATTAATCCCCTCTATACTACTTGGGAATTGAGAAACCGGGAGGGATTCCAATTAGAAACAAACGACCCCGCTGTTATACCGTTCGAACATAAGCGATGATTCGAGCAACAAACAAGTGTGCGTGGTTGATGCGTAGCCGTAAAGAAAGCTGTCAACTTTCCGAGGCCATTCAAAACCTCCCTCCAGAGCTTCGTGAGATAATTTACAAGGAGTATCTCGCAATAAAAAGGAGGCAAAAAAGGCAATGGGCTGGGATGAGGTACATGACGAGATTGAAGAGGCACCCTTTTGGGAAAAACGCTCAAGAATTGTAAAGGTCATGTTTTGCCGTAAATGCAACTCCTGTGGCCTAAAAGGACTCTGTTACGAGTGTTACAAAAATGGAGTAAAACACTATCTTGGCTACCCCGTATATGACGAGAACGACTACGCCGAAATCTTTCATAAATTTTACTGAGCGGCGACGATATTAACCTTCGTTCGAAGCAAAAGTTTTGTTTTGAAATCTGTGAGTTGCGTGACATTTTTCTCAGAAAGACTGGAACCAAATATTTCCCAGGCCCTTGGACGAGCAGTACTGATAACATGGAAGACAACTCAAGATTTTTTTTGTTGGGGCCGAAAAAAATGAACCAGAACAGAATTTACAAAAAAAATACGTTCAGTCAACGCGCTGTAAGTTATTTTTTCACCACAGAAGCTGCCGAAGTGAAGCGAGCAGGAGGAAACGAGAAAATAGCAAGATTTGATCACAGCGTTCGATCGATCGTAACATGTGATATTCCTTGAACAAGGGACTCAATCGAACCCGTTTAATCCTTCTCTACTTCTCGCATGGCTTCAACGACTTGATATGTTATCTGTCTGGACTCTTTCAGCCAAACGGGTGTAGAAAGTTCCGTGAAAATAAAGAAAATCGCGTGGAAAAGAACAATCATTTTGGCCTTCAGAAGTGCTGTTGGGATATAATTTATTCACCCAATCTCTAATTATAGCAAGCATGACATCATCTCGCCGCCCAAAAGCGCATGCGTATGTGTGAAAACACTGCGAAATTTAGGCAAAGGACAGAGAAGCAACACCACAAGTGATAGGAGAGGCGAATGGATCAATATATATAGCTTGAAGCATTATTTTATTTATCAGCGAGCAAATGAAGGTGCTTTTGGATGTGAGGTACACATACAGGCACGTACAGGCGCTTGTCAGGGGTACGGGGTGAGGCCGTCCACGGCGATAACCCCGGGTGAACCCGCCCCGGCCCAGTGGAGACTCGGGGGTGCTCAGAGGTCCCACGGGATCTCAAACCTCGTTCCCACAGGTAAAATGGGAATCGACAGCCGCCTTGTCAGCGGCGGGAAAGTCCTAGCTGGGTCTAGACAAGAACAGCTAACGGGCACCCCCCGACAGGGCTTTTGCCCTTTTGTGTGACCTGTCACGCAACGTAACGCGTGACAGTAACGTAACCCGGTCACGCAACGTCACGCGTGAAGGTAACGCGGTGTAACACAATCATCTGTTTTTAATAAGACTAAGAGATAGTTTTGTGTTTTTTTGCTCAAAATTTAGTTCAGATTTGTGGTGGACTACGCAAGTTTTTTATAAATTCTTGCCGAAGCTGGTTTCTCATTTTTTCAAGATCTGGCTGGCGTAAATTTGTTTGTTTTTGCGCAAAGTTTGATCGTAAAGTCTCTTTAAGTTGGCGATATTTCTGCATTTCACGTGTGATCAGTTGAAACTCCATGTCAGAAACACGATTATCATTCAGAGCTTGTGAGACAGAGATGTTTATCGAGTCATGTTTTGCAATAGCCAGAGAATGGATTCTGGAGTGCTTATTAACTTTGCGTTCAAGCTTCTTGTTGACAACGGACAGGCCAGTGGAAGCTGCGCCAGATAAAGCTACTATCGCGGCAACAGGCACGCCAATAACAATTCCAACACCAGTGAGTGATGTTGCAACAGCCCCAGAAGACAGAGCTGCTGTGACGGCGCCAAGGCCAACCACGGAATAGTGAAGCGCTTTCCGGGCTTTTTTATATTTTTTCAACACAAGCCTGTAATGCTCAACCTCGGCAGATATTTCTTTTTACTTATTTCAGTTAGCCGGAAATTCTCGGCATTTGTCGTTACGGGAAGGCTTGGATAGATTCTTCTTTCATTCTCGGCAGGCGGCGCGCTTTGAGGTAACAGATTTGCAGAAGACATTGTATATAAAGAAATTTAATTTAACTCTAATTCAAAAAGAAGCGGGAAGCCCTTGAAATCAAAGAGTTCGCCATTTTCATCTTTGACGCTAACGGTGATGCTATTTATAAACTCGTCTGTAGAGCAGTCTCGCAAAACCTGTTGCAGAGAACCCTGGTAGCTTACCTTTTCAAAAGGCTTCCCTTTCACATCAAACAGGGCTAAGACATCTGACTTTGTGCCATTGAACAGATTCCTTTCTGTGTCGATCAAATCACAATGAATTAAATATGTCGTTGGAGATGTAAGCCGTTTTACGAATGTTATAAGATTCAACTTTCGCCCACTACCAAGCAGATTGGCTAAATCGCGATCAAGTTCAATCGGTTTTTTCCCCAAATTTCTGATTACAAGCTGGCCAACAGGTTGATTTATTGCTGTTTGCAACTCTGTATATTGATATTTGTCGAACAGACCTTCTATTTCTTTTGCCATTCTTTCTAAACTATAATGCTCTGGCATTATTTTACTAACTGACAAAGCTATACCTTTGTCTTTATCTCCCAAGGTGGCCGAACCTTCTTTTTTCAAAGTGTCCCAGCTGTTGAATAAACTACAAGATATGAGTTTCATGAAATGTACTTTCGGTATCGGTTCTTCAAAATAGATAGTCCCTCCGTTCTCCTGTGTGACAATAGTGAGAACAACCATTTTATATTTAACAAACAAAATTGTGTCCAAATAAGATGGCGAATTTGTGGAAAGATCCTGAGTTTGTGAAAAAAGCTGATGCAGCGAAGAAAAAGGCGTGGACAAATTTTTTAAACCACTTTCCAAAAGCGGACAAAAGCCGGTTCGTTTCACAAGAAAGCATCGACGAGAAAAATAACGCAACCGCAGAGGTGTTTTTCAAAGAAAGCGAAGGTTCGTTTCAAAGCGTCTTCGGCTCAGACAGGCGGTATTGGAGCGCGGAAATGAAACAGGCGCTCGGTTTGGGAGACAGCGGTGGTTTTCCTTATCAATTGTCGCCTCTGGGTTCAAAAGTTTCCTTGCCAATCCCTGCAGAACCTTTCGGCGGAAAAGCGCCAAGCTTGAAGAAAATATTCAACGCCGAAATCAAAATCTACGTCACGCCTGACCAATATTTCACGACAAAATTCCGAGAAATATTCCAAAAAACCAAACTCAGGCACACTTCTGGAACCGAATCAAAACACTGGTTAGGAGGGCCTGACATGAAATATTGGCCGCAACAGCTCAACTTCGCGGTTTTCTGCGCGACACAAGGGTGTGGAGTTTCTCGCGAAATCTTTGACAACGGGATGAATCTCTCCCCGCAGATAAGAGCTTTTTACACCTTCCACGTGTATTTCACCGTCAGGCGCATTTTGTACCAACTAGGAGGTATTCAGAGCATAAGCGCTTTGCCCGGAGACCCGACGTTCAGCCAAATGAATAATCATTATGACGTTGCTTCATACAAAAGGCTATGCGGCGAGTTCGGCATAGATCCGTCGAGCGATTTTCGCTTCACACGCGGGGCAAACCACGGCTTGGGAAGTGTATACATTGGCGTGACAGGGCACGGGCCATTGAAAACAGGAACCGCTTATCCAGGAGGGTTCTATAAATTCAGTGATGAAAGCGGTGCGGCAAGCAAAGGAAATCTGCTTTCTTTCATTGAACCTGATGCCGCTTCTTATTCCCAAGCGGACTGGTTCGCGCCAAACACAGCATCTGGTTTGACGCAGGTGGGGTTATCGAGAATCAACCAGTCAAGCGAGGCTTTCGTTTACTGCACCCTGGGCGCGCAAGTCAACGTCCGCAGCAGCATTCTCGGTTCTGGTGGCCGGGCGAAAGAAGCCCAGAGTGAGTTCCTTGTTCTGGTGGAAGACGCGATCAGACAGCCCGACCTGGAAGAGCGCGTGCAAAGGTACCAGCTCGCGGTGGATCAAGCGAGGGTTAGGCTCAATCTTGCTGTAGCCCCCATGGCCTGGCTTATGCCCGCGCAAATGATAATCAACACCGAAAGAACAATAGGTTACAACAACAAGCTGAAACAGGTAGTCTCCGGGATGAAACTTGGGGTGAACAATGAGGTAAATCCAGACACAAAAAAAGCTGCGCTCAAACTAATGGCAGGCGGTCCGTCAAAAATTAACCAACCTAACAGCCATCCTTCCAACCCGATACACAAATCCGCAACTGCCGAATCGAAAAAATCAGCTTCGCCCGAAACTCAGCAAGCACAGCCAACGGCGCAAAATATAGAGCTAACGGCTCCAGACAAAACACAGCAACACAAAATAAACAAAATAACTGTCATTGTTGGCGTAGTAGGATTCTCGGCTTTGCTGTTCATGGCTCAGCGGTAAAGTTAACGCCGCTTTTTAAGATATTTTTCGAACAAAAAGGCCACCGCGGAGGGAATAAGCAGCCAGGTGTGCTCGGCCAGAAACCCGATGGCTTGGCCCGCAGCTTTGAATAGAAAGCTCACAATCGAGCCAATCAGCCCGGGCAGAATAGAAGCAAGTTTCGCGCCAATATCTTTTAGGTCTTTCCCCAAAGCCTTGCCGGTGGCTTTCAAACCTCTGGTGAGGGCCCCGATGACAGACCCTATTGTGACCCCTGCGGCAAGAAGAACAGCGGTCAATGTCACACCATTTTTTTTGAAGATCTCTTTGACCCTTTCCGAGAGAGGCCGCCCCCTTTCCCTTTCCGCAATCTGAGTTTGCAAACGCGCGATCTCCTCGTTTCTTTCTGCCACTCTACCTTCTGCGGCTTCTTTGCCGGAGGGCGAGGCATTCTCATCTTGGATGATTGCCTGGTCTTCCTCGTTTTGGCGCTGAAGCTCGCTTTCCTGCTCTTTCAGGTCGTCCAACGGTTTTGTTTGGTTTAGCCTTTCTTCCATGGTGTTTGTTTCACTTTCTTTTGCTGCGAGGCTGGCCCTGAGTCTGTCAACCTTGGCTTGTTCTTTTTCTCTGTTTCTTGCTTTTTTTGTAAGCGAGTCCAATTCTTTTTTCTTGTTTTCGAGATCGGTTTGATAGTTCTTTTTCAGTTCTTTCAGCCTACGCAGCTCTGCTTCACTTTTAAGATTCGAACCTTGATTATCCTGAATGGCATCAATCTTAGCATCAGTTTGCTCGATTTTACGTCTCAGATCTTCCACTTCTTTCTTTTCTTCTTCTCTTTGCGAAGATAGTGTTTCCGCCTGTTGTAGCTGGTTTTCAGCTTCTATCAGTCTTTGGCGTTGTTCTCTGAGGGTGTCGCGGTCTTCAGCTATGATATCTGCAGCATTCGGTCCAAGTTGATCTTTGAAGCTGTCTAAAAATTTTTTCGTGAAGCCTGTCCAGTCATCTTTCATAATCTTGTACTCACCTCCTTGCTTACCTATTGCAACAATTTTACCCTTGTTTTTTCCGGTGGTGCCTTTCATAACTGCAAATTTTTCAGGGGAAAATTTGGGGAATACTGCTTTTAACCGGTCTAAAACACTTTTCCGTTCCGAATCTGTTTCAATCAAAGGGGTATCTTCTCCAAAAAATGATGTCTCGGCATAAGAAGTGTCAGGCAGGCCGGACTGCTCGTGCTGCATAGTATGCATTTCCGTTTGTTCACCCACGTGGTGGGGGGCGCCAGGTTGGTAGGGAGTGGATGCCGCTCCTGGCTGAAAAGGTTGGGTTCTCTCAACCTCTTGTTCCTCATAATCGTCATCATCGTGGTCAACCCGACTGTCAAGGTCCGGGTCTTCGTAACCAACTTCGCCACCGCCTGTCGCCATAGCAATAATATATTTCAATTCTGTTATTTTTAAATTAGAAAATAATCGCTCCGAAGCCAACCCCGGGGATAAGCTGTATGTTTCCGTGCCCAAGCTGAACGAGAACGAGGTTCTGGTGCCGGGCTCGCTAGCGCTTCGCTTTGACATCGACCTTTCTGGAGGGCACGCCAACAACTTCCTTGTCCAGAACGTCACGCGGGCGCTTGTTGACAGGCTGGTCGTGAAGTTTGCAGGCACTATCCTGCAAGACACGGTTGGATATGACATCTACAAAACTTTCGAAGACCTTTTCCTTTCGCGGGAAAAGTGAGACGGCATGCTCCGCGAAGGGATTCAGAGCGAGGATCTATGCAAGATCCGCTCAGGCGCGGGAGACAAGAAAACCTCGGGCGTCGACGCTGAAAACAAGCTGAACGAGGTATACGGAAGCAAGTACCGGATCAGGCTAGACCATCAGATTTTAACCAACCACGGTGTTTTCTACCCCCAGGCCCTTTACAACGACCTCACGTTCGATGTAAAACTTGCTGAAGCTATACATGTGGTAAGAGGCTCCGACACAACCCAGCTGAAATACAAACTGACCAACATCCAGCTCGAGTACGAAATTATCCGCAGCAAAACTCTGGCAGACGAGGCACACAGCGTTTACTCCAGCGGCAAAAAGTTCACTTACGACCACGTGATGCATGACAAAGAGGTGTCTTTCAAAAAAGGCACTGACAAGAGGATCAACATCAAAGTCAACGCCCAAAGAAGGTCACTAAAAGCCCTCCTCCCCCTGTTTGTAGAGCCGTATACTGCGGGCGACAGAGATTCAGAAAAATTCATCTTCCCGGATCTGACGAAAGTCAGCGTCACGGTCAACGGCTCGCCCAACATGCTTTTCAACGACGGCATCGAAGGCAAGGACATGTGGGAAGAGGCCAGCCGCTTCTTTGTGAAAGAGAAAAATAAAACCGAGCACATGAATGTGACAAAGTTTTACACCGATGATAAGTTCGGGCTTGTGATCGACATGCGCACCATGGCGGATCAGTCGATGCACGGAAGTGGTAAGCGCATTGCGAACAGTACAGACGGGGTCCAGCTGGAAATTGAGCGGAAAGCCGAAGGCTCAGGCGACGTGAAATGCCATGTATTCGTTATCTCCGACTCCCAGTTCAACATTATGGACAGACAGCTTGAATCTTTACAGTTTTAAATATGGACCCAAGCAAAATACCCTTCAACGCTCTCATTATGGGGCCGACTAATTCAGGCAAATCGAGGTTCGTGGTGGACCAGATCTACGGCCCTTTCCGCTCCAAGTTCGACTACATCGTTCTAATCTGCCCGACATTTGCGCACAACAAGACCTACCACAGAATTGGTGAAAGTGATCCAAGAATGGATGTGATAGTCTGCGAGCAGCACCACGTGGAAAAATGGTTGAAGCTCGTGAGATGGCTTTTCGAGGGCGCCAATACGCTCATAATACTCGATGACTGCGCAGCCTCCAAAGGTGTGAAAGGGCGTACAGGCGAGCTGGTGAATCTCGCCTTTTCTGCCCGGCATATGGGCATCAGCGTTTGGGTTCTGACCCAGAAGATAACCGGCATAACAGCTGCCTTCCGGGAGAACGTGGCGACGATCGTTCTCTTTTACACCCCCTCGGCCAAGACCACGAAAGCCATTTTCGATGATTACGCCGGCGAACTCTCCCCGGATGAGTACAAAAGGTCTGGTTTCAAAGCTGAAAGAGCGAAAGTTCTCTTATCTTGTGTTCTCGCTTCGCCACCCCTACGGGGTAAGACATTCTGAATAAAAAAATGGAAGCTGTATATAGCCTTGCACAATGGCTGAAGAAGAGGTCGCGTTAGCAGAATTTATGAACATTCTTCAAACCGAGCCCGAGCCGAATGGTCCAGCAGACGGCATGGTTCCAACAGCCCCCGGGCCTGACATTCCTTCTCTTCGCGAGCAGCTGGCCGTGCTGGTATCCACAGGAAAAGCCAAAGAGGCCGTCGGAGTGCAGTTAACCCACGAGCAGGTGAAGCGCCTGAGCGACAAAGAGGTCGAGAAATACACCAAACGCTACGAGACATACGTGGGCGCAAAGACAACAGAAAGTTTGATCGACAGCTTTATTTTTCTTGTAACCAAAGCTGTCGGAATGACCGTCAACATCAAAGACATCGACGCTTACCAAAAAGAACTCAGAAACCACTACATCTTAAACAAAGAGCTCTCCAATCTGGCCGGCAACCTTGCTTTGAAGTGCGGCCGGTTTCTTGCTGCGGCCAACGCGGCGCTGATCACCACAAAACATATTGATTTTAACTCGCATTTGGAGAGAAAGGACGAACAGAAATTGGAAGAAATTCCTCAACAGCAATCCTCAACGCCCGCTGAGTAATTGCAGAACGACCGCAGATTAATTCATAAGCATTATTATATTTGCTCAGCATACACATTTGTTTCAGAATGTCTACCGAACAATCCGAGAGCGCACCTCAGGGCGAGACCCATACAGCACCTGGCGTCGCTATCACACAGCAAGCGACAACTCCGACTGCAACAACGTCAACGCAGCGAGTAAAAAATCCCAAGCGTGTGGCTGCTGGAAAAATGGTTTCTGAAAGAACGCGGCTGACCCGGGAACAACAGAAGAAATTGGCCGAGGCTTATCTCGCGCAAAATAAGGCGAAAGCCGCCACAGCTGCTCCTGAGCCAGCCCCGACTACAGAAGGCGAAAGCCCAAAGTGCAGCGGAGAAAAAAATAGCAGCCTCAGCACCACCCAATGGCTTGCTGTTGGCAGCTTAGTCGTTTCACTGGTCGGGATTTATTACAAACGGGAAGAGCTCAAGGCCGCATTCGCCAAAAAAACGCCGGAGCCCGCACCTGAGCCCGCGCGTGTTGAGCCAGAACCTGCTCGCGCGACACAGCCAAAAGGATTAAAAAAGATGATTTAAACTTTTCCGAGTGGAATATATATCAACATGCGCAGAGTTGACGTTCTGCAGATTCTCATCTCGCCGCAATTTTTGGTATCTCTCTGGTATGGTACGACTTCAATGTAAAGGTTTTTGATAGAGTCAGCAATCTTTTGAGTGCAGCATTTATTGATAAGGCCGGAGAAGAAAGACGAAAAGAAAGAAAAAAGGAAGACGAAATAAGAAGAAGAATAGAAGAAGAAAGAAGAATACACGAAGAAATGAGAAGAATAGAAGAAGAAGAAGAAGAAGAAGAAGAAGAAATGAGAAGAAAAGAAAAGAGCATATAAATTAATTTTGGTTTAAGCTTTTGTTATTTTCCTAATATCAAGTCACTATGTCGTCAGACAACAAGCTTGTTAAGACCGTCATAGACGCCGCTACTCTCACTGGCTTAGCCGCAGGGATCGCCTGGGTCGCAAAAAAGGTTGTAAAAGAGAATTTTACTCGTGATCCCAGCAGCAGTGCGATGAATTACGTGAAGTTCACCGCCGTCATGGCGGGCAGCATTGCGCTCAAACAGTACCTCGAGGACCAAAAAATCCTTCCCACCAGCGTCTGAAATTAATGATTTTAAAAAAAGACTCTCCTATATAACACCATGGCGAGCATCGCGATTATGATTGGCGGGGGCGACAAAGCTGCACTTGAAGAAAAAAAGCGCCACGACAAAGCTGAAGAGGCTTACAATGCTGCTTACGCCAAATACACGCGCGACCGCACAAAACTTCTCGACTGGATTGCGACCAACGCGCAAATAAAGGCGGAGGCCAAGTAGAACTTCACCAACACTGACTATGCCTTCAAACTCTACAACCAGGCGCATCCTGACGAACAAATGATACCCCTCAAAGAGCCCAAGTTCTCAGATTTCTACCAGCCAAGCGAGCAGCAGAAAAACGGTGAACTCATGTTCGTGGGCGCCGGGGCGCTCGCTCTGGGCTACGCCGCCTTCCGGTTGCTTTAAACTTTTTTTACTCCTTACTTATAAGTAGCGCTATGGACGCCAAACTCGCCAAGATATACTACGGCCCCGGGGGCTACTGGAAAGGTATCGCTGCGATCAAAAAATTAGCCGAGGCCGCCAAGGTATCTGAATAAACCGCAAAAAGGTGGTTGATCAGGCAAGCGCTCTGGCAGATATTCCTCCCCGCGCCGAGGCGAATTCCTCGGCCGAAATTCGACGTTCCCACACCCAACTCGGTCCACCAGGCGGACCTTCTTTTTCTGCCGCGCGACAAACTGCCCCGCGGGCGCAAAGTTTTCAAATACGCGCTGACCGTTGTCGACGTGGCCAGCCGCTACAAAGAGGCCGAACCCTTGACTTCGAAAACTTCAGATGAGGTCGCCCAGGCTTTTCAGAAGATTTACAAGCGCTCGCCTCTGAATGGCCTCAAATGCTGCAGGTTGACCCCGGGCGCGAATTCATGGGCGCTGTCACAAAAGAGATGGAAAAGCACAAAACATTTATCCGGCGCGGGCGCGTTGACATTCACCGTGACCAGGCCATTGTTGAACGTTTCAACCGCACCCTGGCTGAGCGCCTGTTCGGGCACCAGTACGCCGTGGAAATGCGACTCCCTGAGGGCCAGCGGTCCACTGCCTGGGTGAAAAGACTTCCTGAAGTTGTTTCGGCTTTGAACAACGAGGTCACAAGCCTTATCGGCAAGAAACCCGCCGTTGCCATCAAAGAAAAAGCTGTTTATGCAAGGCCATCGACACCTTATTCAAGGCCTGTTGGAAAAAGCGAAAAAATACTTCATTCTCTTGTCCAAGTTCGTTATCTCTACCAGCCCGGAGAGATTGAAGGCGGTGTAAAAAGAGCCACGGATCCAATCTGGTCTTTGAAAGTTTACAGCATTGAAAGATCTTTTACCAAACCGGATCAACCCGTTCTCTACTATTTGCGCGACGGTCCCAAGCGCGGCTTCGTGCGTGAAGAACTGCTCGTTGTCCCTCCAAACACCACTCTTCCTCCGGCTGACGAAAACTAAATGTGAAATTCGATTGGTTCGGTGTGTATCCCGTCGGGCAGCACCCACCGCTTGTCGTAATAAGCGCTCAGCCCCAGCTTCTGCTACTCGTAAGTGACCATCTGCCCGTCTCGCATCCTGAAACCTCTGTTGGTTGTCATGTCTTTGCTGCCTTCCAACGCTGCCTTAAAACGCTGCCACGTGATCTCGTTCTGCTTCTTCGACATCCCCTTCGTGCTAAACTTCTTTTTTTCGCCCTCTGCTTCGTCGACGAAATAACACTTCGAGCAGAGCGCGATCATCCGGCTGCCCTCGCACTCAAGCTTGAAGAGACCTGGGGTACCACCGCTCCACTTGTCCCAAGACAGCCACTGATTTTTTCCGCCCCGAATTCTTGCTTCAGCTCCGGCCGGACAATGTCTTCGAGCCGCTCACCGGAGATTGCCATGTAGTTACTGTCCGTGTCCATGTGGATCAGCTCAAAATCTCTTCTGTCGATATACCTGTCGAGAAAGTCGTAATAGAACTCCCGCATCCGCAGCTTTGCCAGCTGATAGACAGTGATTCCAACCTGAACCGGCCGTCTGATTGTGATCCGAGGCTTCCAGCTTTCTAACTCATACGCCTGCCCGATCTTTTCAAGATCAGAGAAATACGCGCTCCGCAAGGCTCTGTCGACCACCCTCTCGTCTTTGGTGTAAATCACGTTTGTTTGCCGCTCCAAAGCTTCAATGAGCTTCCCGTACGCGCTATTTCCCAGCAGTTTGAACACTTCAGCGAGCAGCGCCTTGCTTTTGTCCACGTCTCCTGTCCGGCGCGCCTCCATCACCTGCTCCACGAACCAGGAAAAGATCTTGGCTGATTGGTAGTCGATTGTTCTGTAAACCTTTGTGACTACCGCCCCGTGGTTCACGTCCCACAGCAGCAGAGGGGCGTACACCAACAACCGTTCTGCAGACAGCGCCCCCACAAGTTTTTTTCCGTCTCCGCGCTTTCTGCCGGTTCGAGTTAAGTAATCGGCCATATGTTTCGGCACAGCTTCGACAGGCACCTTTTTGTTGTAAAAGAAAGGACACATCTCCTCAAACTTTGGACGCAAGCGCTCTGGAATCTCGATGTCGACTTCAGCAAATCCGAACCAATTTCCTTCTTTGAGCCTGTACGTTAGTGCAGGAGCCGCCTCCGCTTGGAACACGCCGCTGTAGTGCACGACACGCCGCTGTAGTGCATTTCTCTGAGCATGGTCGAAAGATAGAGGCCGTTGGTATCATAACCAAGGATATTATTGCAAAGACGCGGTTCTGCAACTCGATGAGACCTTATCCCTGTAACACCAACTTCGTGGTATCTTGTGAAAACCAGGCTCGGCCCCCCGACAACAGCTTCTTTCAGCATCTCATAAGCTTCTTTGCCCGGGCTGAAAAGCTCCGCACCACGCTCAACCGCTCCCCGGAGCAAGTAATGTAAACTCACGCCTGGGATGCTGACAGCGTCTTTCAGAATGTCGATTCCCTTCTCAGTGTAGAAGTTTCTCATTTTTTCCAGAGCCTCAAGGCCGGGAGCCACATCGAGATTGTTGTAGTAACGCAGCCGGTCTGAGAAGGTTCTCATGCCCATTTCTTTGAACAATCGCTGACACCCCTCCCATTCATCCCGAGTGAGAACGTATCCGCCCTTTAGCTTCGAATACCATTCCTCGTATTTTGGGAGCCCAGGGTAATCAAGCTTTTCGGGGGTGTCAAACCATTCGTATGGAAACCATGATTTCACTGTCTTACATCCGTAGGCTTTCACCCATTTGTCGTAGCTCGTCCCCGGTCCAAGGTAGTTGATGATATCAAGGAAACGGAATCCCCAAGTGAGCGAGAACATGGTTTTGTTCCCGTTTTTTGCCACTCTGACTTTGGGTGATGTTTCAGCAAGGCGGCCAGCGAAGTGGTTTTTGATCAGATTCAGATCGTAACTGCCTGAGTTGAACTCGACGACAGGAACCTGGTTGCACCATTCATCGATTTTTTGTCGCTGCGCTTTTGGCAGCAGGTGCGCGTCTTCTGGCAAAAACTCCGCTCGTACCTGGGCCCGGATGTTTTTTCCGCGTTTCTCCAGCTCTTCCATAAACTTGCGGACCAACTCCGCGGGGTCTCTTTCACAGATGTGGGTGGGCTCTCTTTCAAGGGTGTCGCCAACGCTCACCGAAATTGGCACGTGCGTGTTTTCTATCGTGAGCGAGGGCGTCGCTTCCTTCCGATGATTGTTATCTCCATACGCCTCGAAATCGTACAAGATCGCGTGCTGGTAGCTTTTTGTTTCGGCTCGCGGTGGATCAGCGTCGATTTTCCCAACTTCGCACGCCCATGCCTCGATAACTTGGTAGCCGGACTCTCGCAGAAATCTTGTGCGTTTCATTGTTGCTTGGTACATATCTTCTCGCGTTTGGTTGTTGCGGTGAATGATTTTGTCGCGATCTTGCGGGTAACATTTTCGACACCCGTGCCAGTGGCAGCCGTGGTATTGAAATACAGTCTTCGTTGCGTTGTTGTACCCGTCGACAGGCGCGCGCTCAATCCAACGCTCGCCACCATGTCCGCACATTGCCTGGTGGATATGGATTTTCCGCCGCTTGGCTTCTCGCTCAAGCCACAGAAGCGATTCTTTGGAAGCGTTGTGTTTTGGATAGAAAGCTTTCTCGAAAGCTGTCTGCGGGGCTTCGACCCTTTCACCCGGCCAATCGATTACCGTTTTTCCTGCACTGCAGGTTTGTAAATGGCGTTTGAGATGGCAAACTTGTGTGAATCTCGCTCTGCAATGGGTGCACGCATAATTTTTGGCCAACCTGGCAATATCCTTTATGAAGAACGCGTGCCCTTCGTAGATGCCGATTGTCAGAATGTTCTTCAAACTTGCTGCTGGGTTTCGTCTAAGGTGCCATACCACTTCTCCTGCCCCCCTCTCAGGCTCATATACCCGGATGCCGAGCCAGTCCGAAAAAGCCGTACCTTGATTCAGATGCCTTTCAACCTTTTCTAATTCATCCAGAGACGTTTTTGGGCAGTCGGTCGGCATGGTTTTGAGTTTGAAGAAACTCTTGGCAAGACCGCGGGCTGCTTTTGTACTTCGATCTACACGCGCTCCTCGGTGCACAGCGATACAACGCCAAAGACACAAGTTGTCTTTATACGTATCCAAAGCCGTCATCGCCCCGCCATGGGCAAGGTTGCGCAGCCAGTCAGGTAACGGTCCTGTTCCCACCAACGGCTGACGGTCAATCACAACCTTCAGGTCAACATTTAAAAAGCTTACAAACTCCCACTTTGTTGATGGTCTTTCGATTTTGCCATGGTCCAGACGTTTCGTCTCTTCTTCACTCAACCATTCTTCTGCTTCTGCCAGTCTGTTTATCCAAGGCGAGCCGTGGTTTTTGTAGTACAGAATGACCGTTCCATCTTCAATGTTGCGCAACTGATACGAAAAAACATGCCTCAGGTAAAACGATGTGTCAACATTTCCTCGAATGTTTTCCATAAAGTTTGTTGTTAGGTCTTTTTCCAGACCTCTGATGAAGCGCCATCGAATATAACGCCGCCCTTTACTCTCTTCCCCCTCATGTGTTGCATTATCGAAGAGGTCCAGAATCTCATTCTGGTAGTCTGTCACTGTTCGGATGTTCTGCGCAGGAAAGGGTTCGTACTCCCTCAGAAGCTCTTGCGTTTTTCTCACCTTTCTTTGCCGGGAAGGGGGTCTTGGTTGGTAAGGTTTTGGAAGTAAAGGTTTTTGCAAACGCTTCTCCGTTTCTTGGGAAATAGGTTCCTCCAGCACGTTCTGAACAATCTTTCTAACGGCTGGCTCGTTTTCTGCAAGTAATTGCTCTAAATACCGCAACGTTGCTGGATCGATTTTGCAAGTTCTTCTTCCAGTCTTTCTTCAAACCTTTGGTCAACGGAAGCCATAGTGACTTGTTGTATAACGGAAGGTTTTGTTTCTCTAATTGGGCTGACCTCAGCTCGAGCAAAACAATTTCAAAAGTTTTCTTTGCTTTTTTGCGCTTGCAGATAAGCCGCTGTTTTAGCGCGCTCCCGCCGCATGGAATGCATAGACGGTAATCACACAAAACCCCGACTCCGCAACCTCTACACGGAGCTGGCATTTTCATTCCTTTCTTTAGTTGGTATTTGTGCTCCCTGCAATAAGCGCCGACACAGCTCTTTCCGCAGCTTTCTTTCCGGCTACGCATCAACCACGCACACTTGTTTGTTGCTCGAATCATCGCTTATGTTCGAACGGTATAACAGCGGGGTCGTTTGTTTCTAATTGGAATCCCTCCCGGTTTCACAATTCCCAAGTAGTATAGAGGGGATAAATCAAATACTGTTTCGCAGAGGGAGAAGTATTTCCCGTTTTTATAACCCCCAGCTTTAATTCCGAAGCGAGCTTGCGAGCTTCGGAATTAAAGCTGGGGGTTGTAAAAACGGGAAATACTTCTCCCTCTGCGAAACGGTATTTGATTAATCCCCTTTATACTACTATTTAAAATATACAAAAAATATGGACATTTTCACTGAGACAATAGCAAAATACCTCTGCAATGTGTACATACCTGAACTAAAAATCTTGGTTCTTAATGTCCGCACAGGGCCTGATAAGTTACGAAAGCTATAAATAATTTAATAGGACGCACACAGTAATTAGCTTACTTTCCAACTGTTCTCACTCGAAAAAAAACAAAACGTGTATAACCAGACAAATATACACACTGTAAATTTTCCAAACTTCCCTTTATATGAAATATTTGAGTTTTTCATTCACAGCGAAATATGCAAGTTATCAAGAAAATCTAGATAGCTTGAGCCAAGGAAATTTTTTATTGGTTATCAGTATGCTGAAATGTCCAATTATATATTTTTTACAGAAAAGTGTAAGCCAGGGTTTTTTTCACCTAATGGACTCGCCAAGTGCTTTCCTTGTCCAAGCGGGACTTATGCATCCGGTCTAATGAACACAAACTGCACTTCCTGTCCAGCGGGTACAACCACTATACTTCCGGCAGCAGGAGGACGAGAGGAATGCGGAAGTAAGTATGAATGGCTATGATTTGCACGCCCTAAAGTTAGAAATGTGATTATTTTTCTCAGCTAGAGAAGAGCAAGAACAATTTCAGTACATGCGCCTTATCTGACCCCATTTATTGAACTCTTTGACAAGTTGATTTATCGACTTATTTAAAGGGATAGTTTCACGGTTCGACGCATGTGCAATCTGTGAGTAGCTCCACCCAACCCCATTGCTTATAAACCAATCAGATGCGAGTACATAACTCGTTCGTCTAGTCCAGAATAAACGGTTCGGCCCGAATAACGAGGGTTGTCCAATATACACGAACTTCGCACGAAAGGCACGAGTCGTACGGGTCGTGAAACGATGGTTTACGAGTCGTACAGTTGGTGAACTGTATATCATTAGAGAGACTTAGAGTGCATATACAAGTTCACGACCCGTACGACTCGTATGACTCGTACGGGTCGTGAAACAATGGTTTACAAGTCGTACAGTTGGTGAACTGTATATTATTAGAGGGACTTAGAGTGTATATTCAAGTCCACGACTCGAACTAGTCGTACGGGTCGTACGGGTCGTGAAACAATGGTTTGCAAGTCGTACAGTTGGTGAACTGTATATTATTAGAATGGTTTACGAGTCGCACAATTGGTGAACTGTACATCGGCATTAGAGAGGCTAAGAGTGTATATACAAGTCCACGACCCGTACGACTCGTACGGGTCGTGAAACAATGGTTTACGAGTCGTACAGTTGGTGAACTGTATATCATTAGAGATTCTAAGAGTGTATATACAAGTCCAAGAACCGTGCGACTCTTACGAGTCGTACGACTTTATATACAGTGTATACTCATCGGAGTCTCAAAAGCGGGAGAGTTTAAAAGCACTCATTAGAATGTTTATTCCTCGTTCTAGACGTGAATGTACCAAAGCGCAAAACACGATGGATACTCTTCGTTCTACAAGTGCGAGGGCCCAAAAGCGCTATATACAGTGTATGCTCTTTAGAGTCCTAGAGCAGGAGAGTTGAAGAGCGCTAATTAGAATTTAAATTCCTCGTTCTAAAAACGTGAATACCCCAAAGCGCAAAACACGATGATTATTCTTCGTTCTCAAAGCGTGAGATCCCAATAGCGCTTCATACAGTGTATACTCTTCGGAGTCCTAAAGCAGGAAAGTCCAAAAATGTTAACTCCCAATGTCCACGTGTATGTCAGTTTAACAAATGGACGTCAGTTTTTCAAGCGTCTGTCCTGTTATTGATCATGAATTTCGTCATAGCATTGTCAAATTAGCTGTGGATTCACGAGGCGCTAAAGCTGCCCCTGCTGTTTTGCTGATTGGGCACATTTAAACATGTTGTCCAATATACACGATCTGACACGACTTGTATAATGGCATCTTCCTTTTCGCACGACTCGTACTCTGTAGATAGCGCTGTCGGGCTCTCACGCTTTGAGAACGAAGAATATTCATCGTGTTTGCGCTTTGGGGCATTCACAATTCGCAATATACGTTTTAATTAACGCTTTTAGACTCTCACACTTCAGGACTCTGAAGAGCATACAATTGATATAGCGCTATTGGGCTCTCACGCTTTAAGAACAAAGAATATCCATTGTGTTTTCCCCTTTGGGGCATTCACCTTTTTAGAACGAGGAATATACATTCTAATTAGCGCTTTCGGACTCGAAGAGTACACACGTGACATAGCGCTTTTGAGCCCTCACGCTTTAGGACTCTGAAGAGTATAAACTATATATAGTGCTTTTGGACTCTCACACTCTAGGACTCTGAAGAGTGTATAATGTATATAGCGCTCTTAGGCTCTAACGTTTTAAGTAAAAAGAATATTATTCGCAGTTTTTGCGCTTTGGGAATTCACGTTTCGAACGAGGAATATACATTCTAATTTGCGCTTTCTGGTTTCTCCCGCTTAATACACTCTGAGTCTCTCTAATGATATACAGTTCACCAACTGTACGACTCGTAAACCATTGTTTCACGACCTGTACGGGTCGTACGGATCGTGTTCAGCCATTCACGGGTCGTATCTGTTCGACAGTATTGGACAAGGATGCGAATAACAAATTCGATGTTCAATTCTAAATTTGCCATTTTCTGTCTAAATCCGTTTACATCTTTCGTAAAATTTGGACACCAGTCACTCTGCTAGCCTTCGTGTAGCCGTGTAGCTACTCAAAAGCTGTCATTAAACTTTCACCAAATTATAGTCTGTGATTTCTGGAATAGATCGTTTTCACTGTCACGCAAAAAAAAAATAAATCGAAAACCATCCAGTGGGAAAAGCTATGAAATTATGATGTTATAGAAGATAACTAAATAAGCCACTTCTCCAAGTTTTAGGCCTGTGCGTTTCCCCAAACTTCAGATATTCGTCGAAATGTTTCGCCGATATTTACAGAGCCCAGTATGAAAACGCCATGTTAATGTACCTCCGTGGTACACCAATATGGCGGCCGGAAAATAGTGTAAACATCTGGAACTTACTTTGGCTATCTAGGCGACTGATTATCAGTACTGATCAAACAAGCATTTACATAACCACTTTTCCTAATGCTTTAACTTCTAACAAGGCTCAAAATCATGGGATAAGTATATATTTTCCGATAAACTCGATCATAGCCTTGTGTCACGCACCTCCATAACCCTGAAATTCAAAATGCTCTGGATTCCAAACGAAGCACGCTATTGAGCTGTAAAATTGTAAACAGATATAAATATACCGCCTCTTGCGCCTGATGAGGACTTTGGTGGCTCTTTCGTTTTGGATTTTAGAAAGTGATGACGTCACGTGAAAACGATCTATACATCTTGTTGATACGAAAACGAAAATGTACTATATGCATGGAGTCGGAACATAAGTAATGAATTTTCATGAGAAATCTCACCTATATCGTCAGGTTTTCGCTGCTGACTGTGAAATTTTCGAAGGCAAATTTCCCGCAAAAGTCATTTGCACGCTTTCGATTGCTTTATGAACTATGAAATTGAATGATTAACATTTTAGCTTGCGCATGCGCCGATCCGTGAAATCCTCCTAACGTACTGTAATTTATTTGCATGTGCTTTTTCGTTTGCTCATATTGTTGCTGCACTTTTTGGTGGTCACTCTATAATGTTCCGCGATCCTGTTGTGTTTATTCTCTTTCTCCGAGATCAGGTAAAACTAATTAAATTTGCCTCAGTTAAATTTGATGGAAGGTTCAAATTGGCCCTTTGCGTTATTCAGTAACTATCAATCTTTGTTTCAGTGAAATGTGCCCCTGGTACGTATTCAGAAAATGGCGTAGAGCCTTGTGTTCCGTGTGCTAAGGGCTCATATCAAAGTGGGATAGGAGCCCTATCGTGTGCAGAGTGTACTGGTAGAAAGTCCACGTATGGACCTGGAGCTGATTCTGCAGATATGTGTGTAGGTAAGATTTATGGGAAACGGCAGATAATTTGCATGAAATCCCTGTACGAGCTCGTTCAAGTGATTTTAGTGCAGTAGTTATATGCACTGATAACCACATCAATAGCTTTTCGTTTTAAATTTATTACTTAAATGTATTTTATTTGCTGGTGGAGTAGCAAAAAAAGGAGGTAAATTAGGAAACCAATCTCGTTTAAATAGATTGTTTCTTAGCGAAGTTTAGCTCTGGACACAAAGTGAAGCAATCAAATGCATCATTCTTAAAAGATGAAGTAAGGGACTTAAATTGAACATTTGCGTGATTGGCACAGTTCTGTATGTCTGGTTGGTTAAGAACTGACTTCCCGATGAGTTTCTAACCCAGTTGCATTATCATCTGACATCCATTGCTAAGTTGAGTGTTTTGTATTTCTATTGTTGATGCTGATAATCCTAGTGCATCAACCTTTGATTGCGTTGTTGCTCGAATATGAAAATGTAAGTCTTTTAATTTCATTTCAAATTTTGTACTTCAGATCTTGTACCTTATGTATGTGATATTGCCCGCTTCTGGGTGTTCGTTGCTTGCTCATATCATGCATTTTTACCTCATTTTATTTTTATGGGAATTGCCTTTACGCCAAGTTGCGTTTTGCAGTTAAATGCTGTTCCCAGTTTAGAGTTTTAGAGCAGTGCTCATAATTGAATTCCCTTCCAGCTATTGACAACTGTTCGTCGAACCCGTGTAATAATGGCGGCACCTGTTCTGACTTAAAGGACGACATCTTGTGTGAATGTAAGCCAGGATATTCTGGAAAATTTTGTGAAAGCGAGAATGACGAATGTTTGTCTGATCCTTGTTACCAAGGAGCAACATGTGTGGACAAGGTAATAAACAACAACACTCATCCATTCAGTGAGAAATGAATTGCCCATTTCAGAGATGACCTAAGCCTCTCTACAAAAGCGAAGCCTGGTGCACAATCATTCATATGAAAATGAGTTCAATTTGCATGTGAATGAAATCTCATTTTCACATGAAAGGATGTGCACCAAGACTCGCTTTGAGAAAGATGCTAAAGGTAATTCGGAAATGGCCAATTATCGCCAATTACTTATTACACAAGTGAACATCCAAAACTGGTAGAAATCGGTTAAATAATGTGATTGTTTCTACCATAGCATTGGATCTCAAAGTCCAAATAAGTGTGAAAACGAGTACAAATATGAAGCTGAATCACACTCGTGTACAGTATTTCCCCCGCCGAGCGCAAGCTGGGGAAAAACACTGCAGCAAGCCTAGTCCTAGACTCATTAAAGGGACTTAAAGTGTAGTACGGCGGCAAATAGTGAAGATCACTTCCGGTGACGTCATGACGCCCGTTCCAGTAAGGCTTTCCCGCCGTAGCCTTGCTTTCTACTACGGGAAAGTACCTGGTTTCACGTACTCTCATACTATATAAGTATAAGCCTTCTGTTTACTTCTCATTCTAACGCTTTTTTCTCTGTTTGAACAGCCTAGTTTGAAGATAAAGTAACCGTTCGAAGATAATTTGAATGATTCAAACATCTACCATGAGCGACAGTCATATTTGCACCAGGCCGAACAGCAAATTAGAATCAAAAGTTTGTATTTTCGGGCTGGCTTATCACGTTGTATGAACACCCTGCCCGTGCTTCAATCGAACTTTTTGTCAGTGTCGTTTTGTTTTGTGGCTGGAATTACAGGCGATTCAAATAGCAGCTGAGAGGCAAATCTAAGTTCTGGGAGATGTAAAACTGATAAAGGAGAAGGAAATCCTCGTCATTAATAAAGCCTGTCGTATGAAAATAGAATAAAGTAACTGCGGGTTTCCTTGAACGAAGCCATTTTTATAAAGACACTTAGAGGCTGTACACCCCGTGGCCTTACAGCGAGATCTTAATCCGTTTGAGTTTTGCGGAGAAAACGGCGTTGTCAGCCTAGTCCCTCACGGCCAAAGTAGCCGTAGTAGTAGCCCGCCGTAACGTATCTTTAAGTCCCTTATACTAAAAGTCATACGGTTTAATTTTAATTTATTCAATTTTCACTGCGATTATATAACAAAGAAAAAAATCATAAACGATATTACAAAATAATAATAATATTAATAATAATTGTAATAAGCACATTAATAAAAAAAATCTTAGTACATAACAAGGCAGTGAGGAAGACTAGAAGGGAACTGACGAACCATACGTGCTAGTCAACCCATTATGAAAATAAAATGTATGAATATATAAAAGCGTACTCATTTAACAAGCAATTTATTAACTATCTACTAACTATCTAACTAACTAGCTAAATAGCAATCTAACTAACTAACTGGCTAAGTAACATCTTTACTAACTAACTGCTGATGTTAGCCCAGGTGGTATAGGGGCGCTCAGGGTCGAAAACCTAATCTTTATAAAAGTTTAAAAGTAACTCAGGCTTGAATAATAATAATAATAATAATAATAACTGGCTTATTAAATTGCGTGTTTCCGTGTTGTAATATTTTTCTTGTATAACTTCTTTATACTGATTGTTTATACAAGTTGATGATATTCTGGATTGAAAGTGAAGTAAGGTGTTTATTGATAACTCAGTAGGATTCAAGTCGTGCTGAGTTTCAACGTGGCTTGAATTTACTTCAAACGTTAAATGGCAGGTAAACGGCTACGAATGCGTCTGCGCCCCAGGATTCAGCGGTCTGCAGTGTGACATTCCGTCGCAGGTTTGTGGTCCAAACGTTTGTCAGAATGGCGCCAAGTGTGTTGTGCAACCGCCAGACTTCATTTGTGAGTGTCCGTCTGGTTATGGCGGAAAATTTTGCGAAATGAAAATTGACCACTGCGTTTCATCCCCGTGTCATAATTATGCCACGTGTAAGAGTTTGGCCGAGGGATATCAGTGTTCATGTAGACCTGGGTACGAAGGAGTGCAGTGCGAGAGAAGCACCGATGAATGCGCTGGCGATCCTTGTCAGAACAATGGAACATGTGTAGATGGCGACAACAGGTATACTTGCACCTGTAAAGCTGGTTTTACAGGAGTGCAGTGTGAAACGAGTATCAATGAGTGCTTGTTGGAACCTTGTCGTAATGGCGGACAGTGTGTCGACAAGGAAAATGGGTTTGAGTGCATTTGCAAGCCCACCTACTCTGGAGCGACCTGCACTAAAAGTAAGACAACTTGTACGACACATCTCAGTCCTGTTACCTCAAGATGGCGGCTGTACGTTTTACCACAATAACTTGCAAACCTAACACAACCCATTAGGCATACGGAAAGCTCTGTTTTTGCAAAGTATTCATCACTGTACTGGCGACATTGTGTATGCTACTGTAATTTTTAAAGTTTTACAACTTTTCTATACGTTTTTATGAGCGTTGTTGTTACAACCCAATGTTACGTGTCAACCAACAAACAAAGGAAATTCAATTTCCAACTCAACATCATCTAGCATTTGAAAGGTCGCAATGGAACTAATGCCAGCGGTACTGTCCAGCAGAAATTAAATTCATTTCAATACGGAGTTCCATTGACCGAAAAACAACTTGAAACCAACGTTACAAAAAGGCCAGATATAAAATGTGAGCTTTTACCATAATTGGAGAGACTTCCGTTAATAACAACTCGTTGGTTCTCCTCGTGCTTCAAAAATCTCTCTCTGGAAATAAACACGAAAGGTAAAAATTGTTGACTGAACACAGCTACAAGTTTCAAATGGCAGTTAACTCTGGACAGGCGCGCAACTTCCTGTAAGAAAGACGAAGTTAATACTACTTAACAACGCTCAGAAAACAATGGAAATGGTTATTAATTTGAAGGAGGTTTAGGTAAAATTCTACAGTGGGATTGTTATTCCTTCTCGATATCTACACGGTGACAGTGATCGCCCTATAGAAATCTCAAGCTCATAATCAAATTGTTAAATTGAGCGCAGCCCGTATAACATTATCACCAGTAATATAGGCGTCAGTTTTGCCAAAATGTGTTACTTCAAAAACGCAATAACTGCATGGCGCGTCATTGTAGAATTCGTCTAGCAGATCTTTTCGTCTAGCGGAACTTTAGGGGAATTATACTAACCAAGGTTATGCTTTTGATTTGTGGCAGAATTGTGTTTCGCGTATGATCTTTCCTTTCCTCACCGGGTTGCCACCTCCTCCTCAAGTGTGTCTAACATTCCAGACATGCAAGCTTTTACTATTGCTTTCTGGCTTCGCACGGATGACACAGAAAACCCGGGGACCCCCCTGTCTTACTCTAACGTGGTGGAAGGCAAACTTCAAGACAATGCACTTGTAATACAGGATTATGGCGCCTTCGAACTGCATATAAACAATGAAAAGCTGTTCATTGGGACGTCAGCTAATGATGGCAAGTGGAATCATGTGGCTGTCACGTGGGACAGCAATGGAGGGAAATGGATCTTTTACAAAAATGGACAAGAAGTGAAGAGGTAACCGTGTCTTGTCTTACTTGAAATCCATTTCCTTTTTTTGTCAAAGCTGAAAGTCTGCTGACTTACTAATGAAGGTTTAAACATCAGCATCTGTGTGGTCCTCTCAAGCTATGATGTCACTGAAGTGGATGAAATGTGAAATTTCCGTTTGTCATATTTTTGTCGACATTAGCTTCGTTACCCTGTCGAGTATTAACGTTAAGCCGCTCAGGATTATCTGATCTGAACAATAAAAGGTGGAATTACTGGTGGAAAAGTATGTGATTTTTTTTAGTTTTCCTAACATATTCATTCTATTCTTTCCACCTTACTTTACCTAACATGATTTTCTTAAAGTAAATTATCTACGCTGATTATTGCACCCACAAATAATCCTATAGACCATTTAGAATACAGGTAGCTCAGAACCATGATGTCTGGAAGTCGTTATTTGGGGTTTTTTTTCACATTAAGTTAGTCAAAACAAACATTTTTGTATGCTTGGTTACACGAAAGTCAGAGTTTTAAGCTAATTACAGACATTAGCAAGCAGGCAGAAGTAGGTTCCACAGTAAACTGAAAGGAAAGAAAAGCGCAAGCAGTGGGCGCGTTTGTCTAAATTGGATTAATCTAATCCAGGATCAGCCCCCAACTTTACACGTAGTTTTGTTATTTCGGTGCAAGCAAATGAATTTCAAACGGTTAACTTTTTTATAACTCTCGGATTGCTGTTATTTGACTTTAACTTAGAATCAGGCCCAGTAGGAAACCATTTGATGCAATTAGAGAGGATGAAGGATAAAAGAGTTAATTCCCCATATAAACCTTACTTATAAGGTAATACCTCTTAAGTTATTTTTAGACATGATAACTAGGTTTTCCTCTGATAATAATGTCACAATGTGCATTGTCCATGTTTTCGAAGAGGGTGAAAATGGTGTAAAGCCGCTTGGGCTGTCCACGTCAGCAAAATCCACTTCACAGGATTGGCAATTTCTATATTTCCTATACCAGGAGTGATCTAAAAATAACCAGAGACGAGTAACTATGGAAACAAGGCCTATATTGAGAATTAACTCTGTTTCCCTTCATCCTCTCTTGATATCTTCCATAACATGGATCACTTAACAAATAGTGTTGTGCATGAACACTGTGTTCAGATACTCACAGGCCTTCCAGTCAGGAGCCGTGATCCGTGGAGGAGGTGTCATGGTGCTAGGTCAGGAGCAGGATTCGTTAGGGGGCTCCTTCAGTCCTGAAGAAGCCTTCACTGGAGATCTCAGCCAGTTAAATGTATGGGACAAAGTTCTCTCGCCCCAAGATATCTACAATCTGGTGCGAAGTTGTCATGGGAAACAAGGAAATGTGAAGGCCTGGGCTGACTTCCGTGAGGGGCTTCAAGGAGTATACGTGTTGACGTCCAAGCCTTTTGCCTGTTTATGTGAGCAGTTTAGAGATTTAATAAAATGAATTGTTTCTGAAAAAAGATACCAGACCCGCTATAGCGTCATATTGTATTATTCTAACCCTGATATCTTTTAATTAAGTATTAGGTCTTCTTTCAATATTCGAATGCCATCTTTCACGATTAACTCCAGTTTCACATAAGTGATACTTTGAATGATAACTACAAAAATCGCAAAGATGCTTCAAAATGGGTCGATTACACGGTTTCTTAAAAAACTTTAACTTTAAAAGACACCCATTGTTCAACTACTGTATATTTAGAACACGTTCGAAGGATCTCAGAATCTTTTTCAATCTGTCAGTTTACTCACAACCAGCTTCATTATCATTTTTTTTAGTTACCAATGCTCTCAGAGGCTTTTCAGCAAAACGGGACGCCCGTCTTGCAAACAACGATGACAAAGTCTTGTCCGGAAAGACCGCTGAACAATGTGCAGATGCCTGTGAGAAAGAGAATTCGTTTCCATGCAGATCGTTTGATTATGACAGGAATGGAACCACGTGTTACCTCAGTAGGGAGGCCTCTGGTGATGTTGGACTGACGCCAGTCAAAGGGTTTGACTACTATCAAATGAGTGAGTTGTTATATTACGTACTACTTTCGAAACATGTTTGAATATTGAACATTAAATACCGTAATGTTTCGATTCCAGTAGCACCCAGGATGTTAATTTACTTTTGGTAGCTTAAGAGCCATTGCCTGTAAATATGGCGAATCCGCTTTGCTTTGGTGAACTTTTTTCAGAAATATACTTTCAAAGTTCAAAGTTCAAAGTTACTAAAGTTCCGGCGAGTTCACATTTTTGTGAAATCTAGGAAAATTCGAAATCAACCAAGATGGCCGATGGAATTTATGCAAAATTGCACATTTTCAACAGGCCAGTACAGAAAGAAGGGAACTTGCCTGGATTTCATATTTACACAGTTTGTAATTTATACTGTGATCATTCTTCTGAGCTAAAAGTCATCTTGAGGTAAGTACGTTTTGTCTACTTCTCGGCCGTTTGAAAAATACAACTATCGCAA
This sequence comes from Orbicella franksi, assembly GCF_964199315.1. Lineage (NCBI taxonomy): Eukaryota > Metazoa > Cnidaria > Anthozoa > Scleractinia > Merulinidae > Orbicella > Orbicella franksi. Next base: position 11,878,303 of record NC_138150.1, read on the forward strand.
TTTAATTTACATGTAAAATTTCAACTGATTTTACATAAATAAAAGGTTCTGAAACAAGAGCTATGCTGTGGATATACCATACTGTGGACTGTGCCATCTATAACCCAGGCTTATTCTGAGATATTGTTTAAAATACTGGTTAAGAGTACAATACACGATGTTTAAGAATAATTTGTGTTATGAAACATGTCGAATTATGTTTATAAAGATCACTGCGAAATCGAAGTTCTTGCTCGCTCGTCCCAATCTCGTTCCTAGAGTCTTCGTTCTCGTTGACCAGCGGTCGGAAAACGAGAGCTCTTGGAGCAACCATTTTGAAATAACAAAGGAAATAACCGAATTCTGCCCATCCGGTTTCACTGCGCAGTCTGCATCTATGGCGCATGCCTGAAATGGTTGCTCCCAGAGCTCTCGTTTTCCGACCGCTGGTCAAGGGGAACGAAGACTCTGGGAACGAGATTGCACTCGTCCCAAAAATGGTGCAATTGGTCAAAATACCCTTTATAGTTTTTCATCAAGCGCGCTTAATTTTCACGGGCCAAACTAGCCATTTAGATATGGTATATCCATAGCATAGCTCTTATTTCAGAACCTTTTATTTATGTAAAATCAGTTGAAATTTTACATGTAAATTAAATTGCGATAGTTGTATTTTTCAAACGGCCGAGAAGTAGACAAAACGTACTTACTTCAAGATGACTTTTAGCTCAGAAGAATGATCACAGTGTAAATTACAAACTGTGTGAATATGAAATCCAGGCAAGTTCCCTTCTTTCTGTACTGGCCTGTTGAAAATGTGCAATTTTGCATAAATTCCATCGGCCATCTTGGTTGATTTCGAACTTTCCTAGATTTCACAAAAATGTGAACTCGCCGGAACTTTGAAAGTATATTTCTGAAAAAAGTTCACCAAAAGGGTCTTTCTGATGCAATGAAAGAAAATCCGACTTTTCCGACCCGTCGTCGGATTCTCCATATTTACAGTTAGTGGCTCTTAAGAGAGGGCGCTTATTGGAGAGGGGCGCTTATTAGGAAAGAGACGCCTAATTATTTTTTTAGCTATACATCTGAATGCAATACAATACTTAAATGAGATTCTGATAGTCATAATTTGTAATGTTACCTTAAGCTGAGAAAGCAAAGTTCAATTATTCATTCATCTAATCAGTCTATTCTGTGCCAAGGTCTTGAATGTTCCTTTCGCTATGGGGCGCTTATTGCAATAGGGGAGCTTATTAACAAGGCACTCAATGAGGAGCGGTTATTAGAAAGAGGGCGCTTATTGGGAAGAAGGGTGCGGTGCATGTATAACAGCTACATGGACAACAGCTACATATACAACATTGCGGCGAACAGTAGAAAAGTAAAGATGTAAGACAGTGTGGAGAAGCTGATGTAGGACAGGAGTAAGGAAAAATAGAGCGGTGGGATCTTACCTGACCAGCGGACACGTGACATGTACAGAACAGCTTAGCAAGTAACCTACTACTTTAAAGATAGGATGATTTCATCATCAGTTTTGCCAGCTAACCATTGCTATGATTGATTTGTAAAATAGCAAACTGTTTTATCCAAGTTAAGTTTAATTTGACAAGAAATGAGCATAAAATGTTGGGTAAATATTTGCTGAAAACAGTTGGAAATGTACCTCCTTGTTTTGTTTCTTTATTTGTTTTTTCTTTGCCATGTGTTGGCTTCGTTTTTCTGGTCACAACTTTACCGGATGTAAAGAACCACCTCAGATAACCATACAAAAGGAAAGAAGATGAAAACGAAGACGCTGAAGAAACATGGATGTTTTCTATGTAGAGGATAATACATGGGCGCACGTAGATATGGAATATCTCTTCGAGTGTTCAACTCCAGATATTAAGTTGAACACGAGAAGAGATATTCGATATCTACAAGCAATTGTTTTGACAATTTTCCGAAGATTTCCGACCACTTTCCAAAGATTTCCGAAGATTCGCCAAAACTTGTCCGAAGGCCATACGAACATTTCCGAACATTCTCCAAAACTTCCGAATATTTAACCGAAGATTGCAGAAGACTTTTGAGGAAGATCCGAAGATTTTTTGATCATACACCAAGACGTCAGTGTTTTTCCATATTTTATGACGTCACCATGAGCACAAAAAAGCAAAATTGAAAGTGACTTTTCTTGCGTTTCCTTCGGTGATATTCCATAAAATTTGGCAGAGTGGTAATAAATAATTTACTTTAGTTAGAGCTCGTTTTTCAGGGAAATCTATCAGGCCAGTCATTTCGCAGCGGTAAAAGACAAATTTGCAAAAATCGAAAGAACTGCCTTTGCAAACCCTACTTTTCTCGTGTTTAAAATTCGTATCCTGCAGGATTCGATGTACTGTGAAAATGTTTGACGATTTCACCGAAGGAAACTCTAGAAAATCACAAATAAAGCCATATAAACGGTAAAAAAACGCATTTGTTAAGGCAATTATATTTCAAGACTAAAAGCCAAAACGTTTATAGAGGTGATAGTAAAACATCATTTCATTATGGCTCCTTGCATTTAATACGTTTGAGAGGACTAGGTGTAAAAACGAATGTAAAAACCTTTACAATTGGTGTATTTTCCAGTAAACCATTCGTGTCTGTATAATAATTAGCTCTTATTAATCGAGCAGTAGGTCTGAATGGGGAAATCTTGACCGAAGTCGTAAGTTCAGACCAAACGGAGTGAGGTCCGTACAAGCGACCGAGGTCAAGATTCTTCCATACAGACCGACTAAGCTCGGTTAATAAGATGTTTATAAAAACAAGAACAATTTAATTCGTTTAATGTAACTGGTTTGTAGTTAACTGACATTTTGCTTGCGAACGGCGATGAGCTGAACTTAATTCTGCTAAAGATTGCTCGTCCTCTTTACTTTTTTTCTCATCAGGCTTTTTGGCACTTCGATAGAAGAACATAGTCAATATTTTTGCATTTTAGTTTGCAACTTTTTCACCGCAAAACATTTCCGGTCTAGATGCCGGTCTAGATGCCGGTCAAGATGGGAAAATCTAAACCGCTCTCAACATTGATTTCAGCCCATCAAATTCGTGAATTCGGTAGTTCCCAGTCCTTGTGAGAACAGCCATATAATAAATAAACTTATTACCTGCTTCGGGTACATTTGCATATCCAAGAACAGAAACAAAGCATAAAGGCACTTGGGAACAGTTTTTGTCCTTAATTTTCTCAATAGTATCATGAACACTGTTCTAGGCTGACAAGTGAGTTGATTTTTAAGGCTGTACTGAAACACTTGGTGTACAAAGCAAGGCCATCCCTGATTCCGCCATGACAGCATCATCATCACTTGCCTCTAACAGTCAACCAAAGGTGGCACGGCTGTATGCTCCACAGGCCAGCGGTCTACAAGGAGTCGTGGACAGCAGGGGTGGTTGGAGCCCGCAGACATCTGATCACCAGCAGTTTCTACAAGTATGACAATCAATTGCCCTTGTATAGTAATTTGGTATCTTTCATGCTTGGCTGAAAAAAAATCGAGTGCTCAAGAAAAAAAATTTATTTTGACCAAACGGCTTCTCTGGCGAAACTTACTTAACTAAGACAGGTAGAAATTTTGTTCCTCTCAGGTCCTATCAAAATCAAGAACTTTGCCATTTCCGTTATTTGCCAAATAATTATTAGTGTTTTTAAATGATTTTTTCCTTTTTTTCTCCGCTCTATTCTCAGATTGACTTAAGTGATGTATACAAAGTAACAGGCGTGGCCACCCAGGGTGGGGATGGATTATCGGAATGGGTTACGTCATATAAGTTGCAATATACTGTGGATGATAGCATGTGGCAATACTACAGCCAGGTAAACGATTCGTCAAGTCAGCGGTTGTCTGATGATTGTCAAAATTTCATAGTAGCATGCTTGCACGATGTTGTCATCTGACCACAATTACCAGTATTCATTTGTGTCTCCTTAATTTTTTTTTTTTTTTTTAATTTTTCAGAAATATTTTAAATCACAGTAGGGTAAACAACAATAGACCTTATTAGCATGAGAAAAATAAAAAATCAAGGATTCTGGTAATTGCAGTCACGAAATAACGCCATCATGCAAATCGCCTTACAGGCTGTAGGTTTTTGTTTTGCTTTCCCAACGTCATCGTGATCAAGCCCGAAGGATATCTTATATACAACAAATATTTTTTTATTTATTATTAACAACATCTTTATTACCTTTACAATACGTACAAATAATATTTACAATACACTAGAATACAACAAAAGAGAAGAAGACTTCAGTTGCATTCACTACTATAACTTGCAAAAAGTTGCGTTAAATCCTACAAAGTACAAAGAAAAGTAATATACCGAGCTCTAAGTTACAAACTTCTTGTCAATTAAAGGTTTCCATTTACAACAAATATAACAAATGTAGAACTGTATACAAAAATAGAACTGTTCGAAAGTAAACTACTCCGTATAGTCTGTAGACGATGTAAGGAAAATGCAGTGTTCAAGGAAACGAAGAAAAATAATCAGTGCTATAATGCGTGCACGATTTCTGTTGCAAACCATGATATTTGTTCCGAGACGAATTAATTGCATTTCAAAAAATGTCCGCCGTGACAACAACGTTGATTAGTCTTTCCATTTTCTTGTAGACTCTTTCTGGTAATACAGATTCCAACACAGTAGTTAAACAGGAAGTTCAAACCTTCACGGCTAAAATGGTCCGATTCAGGCCCCAGACATGGAATGTAAAGATAACCATGAGGGTTGAGATGTACGGCTGTCTTGCAGGTAAGCTTTTCTCACATTATTGACATTAATGACACAACTCTTACGCTGCTCTTGTGCTCTCCTAGCTCCTGAGTACATCCAAACCTTGATAAACGCACACTAAGCATGAATTTCAATCAAAGCAAAGACCTAATGCCTTGTTAAAAGCTTCTTAGACTTGGTTTAGTTCTCGTCCACTTCCATCCAGCTCTTTATTAAAAAATTTAGTCGTTGTTGCGTTTCAGCTGCCACAACGTTCATTCATCCATCCATCCATCCATCCATTCATTCATCCATTCATTCATTTATCCATCCATCCATCCATCCATCTATTTGTCCATCCATCCATCCATTCATCTATTCATTCATCCATCCATCCATCCATCCGTTCATCCATCCATCCATCAATCCATCCATTCATTCATTCATTCATTCATCAATCCATCCATTCATTCATTCATTCATTCATCTATCCATCCATTCATCCATCCATCCATTCATTCACTCATTCATTCATTTAATCATCCATCCATCCATCCACCCATCCATCCATCCATTCATTCATTCATTCATTCATTCATTCATTCATCCATCCATCCATTTATTCATTCATTCATTTTTCCATCCATCCATTCATCCATTCATCGATCCATCCATCCGTTCATTCATTCATTCATCCATCCATTCATCCATCTATTCATTCATTCATTCATTTAGTCATCCATTCATCCATCCATCCATTCATTCATCCATCCATCCATCCATTTATTCATTCATTCATTCATTTGTTTACCAGATTAACATTTATTCTATTCCACACGTTTGCACGAACTAAACTTAAAAACGATGCCTTGAATACGAATCTACGACAGTCCAAATGTCCATGCATTGACTACGAATCTATACTTCAGTCCAAATGTCCAACGATATTCCAAAGTGTCCGAAAGATACGGTCTCCACCTCCAAGCCGAGGATTAGAATTAAACTTATTTTTGTGAACGAAAACTAATATATGAACTAATATATGCAAAAACTGTACGATGGCAAGTCTAATACAAAAGGATTACGTAATGCCCAAAAGTATTCAAACACTAAAGAATG
>NC_138150.1:11886655-11906655 GCF_964199315.1 Orbicella franksi
GATTCCTCAATATAATATAAACCACAATATAAACAAACCAAAGCAAATGGGGCCGAATATTCGAGCGAAATTCTGCATTTTTATCAACCTCTTCAACTTCACCCATTGGGCGCCATTTTGAATTTCATCCAAGCGAAACGTGACGTCACGCTGGCAGTGATGAGTCAGCCAATGTTTTGCTTAGAGATGCCCCCTCCTCCCTTAATTTGATAGACAAAATCAAATAATACGGAGACAGTTCGTCTAGACTTGTTAGACCTACTTTACCAGACATTGTTTAACTACTAGTTTTATAACAGATATCCACAGAATTTTATTGAAAAGCTTTTATTCATTACAGCTGCGTCTCGAAGAAAACGTAGAAATGGTAAGAGTTAATTACTTTTTGAAATGAATCATTTTAAAAACATTGGTTGTCTAGTTTGTTAAATACGTTTTCTTTCCTCTTTCAACAACTAATCTTTAGACAACTTACCTCTGTCGGCTGACAGTGAGCAAACGTTTAGAGACATGAAAAATGAAACCATTTTATATGGTGAGGAGTCGATCTTGCACACCTGTACGCGAAATTGTGATGGGGCTAGGAGGGTTGGGGGAGGAGTGCAATAATCAGTTCTCCTCTTTTGTGATCAAGATGAAGTAAATTAGTCTACCGGATATTTTTCTATTTTACTTTCTTTTCAGAAATCCTTGCACGAAAACGCAGGGCAGCAGCAGGTAAGTAAATGGCTTATGGTGTATTCTAACTGTGAAAAAATTGGATCACTATAACGTCTCAACATGGATGTAACATCTCAAGCTGGAAGTAAAAAAGGGAAGTGGTTATCTAGTTATCATTACTTTCACTGTAATGATCGGTTTTGATAGAAATCAATAGAGTTTAAGAACGCCATTTACGAGAAATAGCAAAAGTTACCTCTCATTTTGTTTCCTTTTCCACTGATCCTAATCCACCAATCCGCCAATCCAACACAAAAATAACAAAAAAAATCGTATATTCGCAGCAAGTACAAATATTCTCAGTATAGTGTGGTAACGGCGTAAGAAAGGCGGCAAAACGTAAATTTTTGAGAGTCGCCGTAAACGCCTTAACCTCTCTATAAACACACTATGCAAAGTCCAAAAAGGTCGTTTACGTTTACCTCGGTTAGGAATAGGGTCTCTTACTAATGCTCTCTTGGTTATTTATATGATTGTTATTAGGAGTAAATGAATGCAATACAAGTCCTTGTAAAAATGGCGGAAAATGTTTTGACCTTTACTACGGCTTTAGATGCCAATGTACCAGTGGATACGAAGGAGACACATGCGAACTTGGTAGGCAAGGCTAGTCCATACAGTTGACATGTTAAATGATTTAAAACAGTAAGAAATAGAATTTTCAGGAAGAGGTTTTTGGAAAGTATCTACTTAATGTAGGATGCTTTAAAAAATGAAAATAAATAAAAATAATGAAATAGAGCAGTGACACCTTAAAACCACGTAATTTTGCGTCAACCATTTCACGACTGAGTATTCCTCCTTTCGGTTAGAAATTACTTGTTTTGTTCCCGTTACCAGACAAGGATTATTTACTTTTGCAACAAGATTTCACAGTTCTCTCCTCACCGTCCTCATACATTTTACGTTGTTCTTAAGCTTCCGCGTGTAGCGAGGTAGGAGTCCCTCTCAATGGTCAAAGGTCTTCATCTAACTACAATCATGGAAGCACTATAACATTTTCTTGTAACGCTGGATTCTCTGTCCATGGCTCGGCCTCCAGGACCTGCAGCCATGGACATTGGAGTGGGACTAGGGCTGAATGTAAAGGTACGAAAACTTGCTGAACTTTAAAGCCAAAGTAGTGTAGCTCTTGTTAAAGTGCTACTGAAACGAAATTTTCGTACACACTTTTATTATATCTCTCAGTTAGTAGGCGCGCTGTGATTGGTCAATTTAGCTGGCCGTATTCTACTGTGCAATCCGCTAAAATTTAAAGCTGTTTTTGCTGCCAAAATGTTTCGTGGTTTATCGACAAGTGTTCTTTTTTAAGCAAGTAAAAGAACAAAATTGTGTATTAAAACCTACTAACGATTTCAAACGATCAGATCAAATTGAGTTGTTTTGCTTTCGAGGTGCGTCAGAAATTTGAAACCGTTCCGCGTGAATAGAAATCGTTCCCGAGCCGTCAGACATACAGTAGAGGTAAAATAAATATCTTAATAGCCTCCTTCTTTCGTTTTGTGCTGTAAGTTACAGATCCTCGTTTTTCCCCTTCGATTTATGGCCCGCGCGCGCTTCGCGCTTGGGCCATAAATCTATGGGGAAAAATTCGGTCCGTAACTTACAGTAGCTTATAGCCCAATCTATAGCTTTTCAGTAAACTAACTCATCCCCAAATGCTGAATTATTTTTGTACCTAAAGAGTGCGTATTACAATTAAGAATTTTTCCCGTTACTTCTTTACCTAGACGTGGATGAATGCGCCGAAGGTCGTTGTACTCAGCAATGCGTAAACACTCTTGGTGGTTTCATGTGTTCGTGTAATCCCGGTTACTCTTTAAACAGCGATGGCACGACATGTGATGGTAATTTATTCCTGATAACGTTTAATTTTATGTTTAAAAATGGACGATTAACCAGGATAAGACATAATTAAAATTTAAAAAAGTTCTCCGATTAAAAGAGTTTAAATTACGAGCTTTCGATTGCCAGTCTGCAATCTTTGACAAATAGTGAATAAAAAGCGCGATCGTTGAAATAAATACGGTAAAAAGTAGAGAAATTTACAAGGAGAACAAAAAGATACTTGCGAGGAAATAAAATGCTGATATGGGGTTCACAAAAGAATAGAATATTGTCTAGGTAATGGTTTTGAGTTATTGTCAGATTCAATTATAATTGCGGTATGCCAGGATTCCAAAGTCTTCCTAAAACGAAAATTTCCCTTGTCGATAGGCCTCGTTCGATATATCAATATTCTTACATGGCTCCGAGGCTTTCAGGACAAACTTCTATATTTGGTGTTGTTTCTTTGTATCCAAGTCTCTTTTGGGAATTGAGAAATTTACAATTTTGACCCGATTGCCTCGGAGCCATATTAGAATATTGATATATCGAACGCGGCCCATTACGTGGGCGTTATTAAAGTCAATAGTGTGTCAATCAATCAATCAATCAATCTTTATTTAAACACGAAAATCTTGTCATAGAAATGGTCTTCCTAGGAGTCGTGTAAAAAATTACAGAGAATAAATTACCTATATTAACAGAAATGGATTAACTAACGTTCAACCACGCATGATTGAACCTTTTTTTATAGGTTTTCGTCTTCCTAATATGTGCTTTTTGCCTTGTTCGTAAACACCTTCCAGTTTCATCTATATAGTTCCACGGACATTACGCACAGGAAATCTTATAAACGACATAGTATTGGTAAAAACAATAATAACCTGTGACCCGTGACCTGTGTTTTAGACCCGCCACATTTTTGTAGATCGGCCAGCGGTCTTGACTTGGGGGAAGAGATTACCAAGGTAGGAGAGTGAATCTCCCATATAGGCCTCATTCCGCCCAAGGTTATTTTTAGACATGGTACCCAGTTCTTCCGAGAATGTTACTCCCGCGATGCGTGGACAGCCCAAAACTACCTGAGACGAAATGGCGGGAGATTTGGTGAAAAGTCATTTTATATGCTTTGATTTTAAAAAGACGTTTCATAGCAGAGATGTTTTCTGCACTCTCAGCCGTCTTTTTGTTCGGCTGGGCCTTCGTTTGCTTTGTGCTCGTTTGCCTGTTCATTATTTTGCCGTTTATTTGGTTTTAGGGAGTTTAGAAAGCAAACCTACAATGGCTGTGTAAGCGTGCGTTATAGTTCTTTGTTCATTTCTTGGCCGTTATTTACAAAACAACAACGTGAAATAGCCACATTCGGCATATTCGAGAGAAGGTGAACTACGACGGCCAACTTTTAGAATTTCTTTTTCGAATAACGAAGCGCGCGAAATCTCAAAATAGAATGCAAATTATTGGAACCCCGCGAGAGTCAGACAACGTAAGCATGCTCTGAGAGAAATAGGAGGTAAATGAACGCCAAATTTTCGTTGTTAAAATTGCTTTAGGAACACTTGCTTACGCGCTTGAAAAAGCGTCAAATCTTCCACCATTTCGTTTTGTTTGTCTGAGTTATGACGTCACTCGCGCGCTTCGCTATTTTGACGCTCTCTTACATATCTGTTTGGGATACTTCTGACACTGATAGACAGACTGAATGAATCTGAATAGGCCACGTTCGATATATCAATATTCTAACATGGCTCCGAGGCTTTCGGGACAAACTTCTATATTTAGTGGTGTTTTCTTTGTATCCAAGTCTCTTTTGGGAATTGAAAGACAAGAAAAACTTTAAAAATTTGCAATTTTGACCCGAAAGCCTCGGATCCACCTTAGAATATTGATATATCGAACGTGGCCTATTCAGTCTGGCGAGATTTGTAGGTTGAACTGAATATAAAGTCGGTTTTTAATCGACGTTGTCTTTGGCGTTGTTTCCGTTGTCGCTTAAACTGCCTTTTTTCTGGTTAGGCGGCTGGCGTCTCTCTACACCTTCGACCACCTGTTTGTTCGGGTGCGTTGTGTTTGGGCGTTTGTTTGCTCTGTATTAGTTTGTCTACTTACATCTTTGCCGTTCGTTCAGTTGTTATCGTATGTGCAGGGGACATCTGTCTCTTATTTAAACTCCTATTAAAGTTCGAAATGTATTAAAACATAGCGAGCGCCGAAGCTCCTTAGCAAAGAAGACATCCCCGCAGCGTTTGAGATTTTCCTTCGCTTTGAAACGAAACATAACCAAATCCTCCACGAAAACATCAATGCAACGCGCGAGTAACATCCACGGAAGAACTGGGTACCATGTCTAAAAGTAACTTAAGAGCGATTACCTTGGGTATAAGGCCTAAATGGAGGATTCACTCTCTTACCTTGATAATCTCTTGGGGAAACAAATTCCTGTTGTAAGGTCTTGTAGGTCTACTTGTGGCTTGAATTCCGTTGTTCCTGAGTAGTCTTGTAAGTGGTTCAGTTAGAGTTAAACCATTGATTTATGGTAGGACTGCAAAATCACGGTGCTAGTCTGATGGTTCAGAACATCCCGACCAATTCTTCTAGGAATGGTGTAATTTCAAGAGGAGGTTTCTTCTTCAGGATGTTTGAAATAATATACTGAGGGTAGCCATCCGATTTCAGCGCATTTTTGACGTGAATCAGCTCTTTTGACTTTCCCTCAGAGGGGCTCGGTAGGTTTAAAGCGCGGTTCAGAGGGGTGGAGGCAGTATTAATTTTGTGTAATATTAGCATCCATTTCCTCGCAAGTATCTTTTTGTTCTTATTGTAATTTGTTTTACTTCACACTTTTTACCGTATATATTTCAACGATCGCGCTTTTTCTTCACTATTTGCCAAAGAGAACCAGAGAACGTTTTAAAATATTATGTTTAATTTTATATTGTTGAACTCATTTCTATCGGTCTTACCCTTCTTAATATGACCAAAACATGCATAACGGTTGAAGTTTATTTGCATTTGGAATTTTAATGTCATTATGCATCTTCAACTGAACTTCTAGTCCCCGACCCGCGGGACATAGCGAAAAATTAACATTTACCCTCTCTTTAAAAATGCCAATTTCTCCGTTTCTAGGGTCAAGTAGTCTATTAAGATCCCCTACTGAGCGGCATCAGTACTTTAATACCAAATACAACACAACTTTAGTTGAATTTTGTTGGTCTCGGCTCACTGCCAAAGTCAGACTTCAGCGGCGACGCAAGCTGGACTATGCGTGTTCAACTGCAACTGCTTGTTGACTTTTTCATATTTACTCATGAGCAGACACAGTAGTCTATTCACGTCTCATCTTAAATCACCACTCGACTGCCCCAAGCAGTTAAATGCTTGTCAATGCTTGCTTTGCTGAGCTACATCTCCGCTTATGTCCCAGGGGTTGGCAAGCTCATATAGCGTCAACAGCCATATTCACGGTTAACGTTTCCATTTACACTGCAATGTAATCAAGTATTTATGTGAGGCAATTCCGGGCAGAAACTATGAAGTTGTTCGAAATTGCCGGGCATGCAAGTTAGAGAAATGTAAAGCGTGGAAAGGGTTATTGACTGATGCATAATGAACCATAATAACATAGGACGTGCCTGCAGACACTCAAGATGGCCAAGAAGACTATTAGTAAATCTTTATATTAACAACGTTTTGTGCTCCGGTTTTAGACGTGAACGAGTGTTCATTAGGCTTGTGTAGCCACAGCTGCCATAACTCTCCGGGAACATTCCGTTGTTCCTGTCCCACCGGTATGGAACTCGCCCCTGGGGGACGATCCTGCCGAGGTTAGTTGTTGTAATTCTCTGGCAGATATTGAAAGTATACCAGAGCAATATTTAAATAGTGTTATCCATGAAAATGACGTTGAAAAGTAGAGCTAGGGGCTGAAGGGTCTACTGGAAAATGCCAGCTAATCTCCTTTTCAACTGGAGGCCAAATCCCGCATTTTGCATGGATATGTTGCTTCTAACAAAGTTGAAAAAAAAAAAAAACACTCAAAGAGTAAGCAGCTTGTTAAAAGCAACAAGAACAAAAAGAAGAGAAAATTCACACTGGTTAGGTATTCCAGTCACTATGCTCAACTCAACCACAAACTGAATCATGGCGCAGAGTTCCATTGTCTCCCGGGACAGACGGACACCAACAACAACAATATGCTACAGGAGACTAATGGCGGACACGAAACAATGATTTAGCAAATACGCGATCGTGATGCCATAGAATCTGTCAGCATTCAAGGCGCACTTCACTCGTGATGATCTGTACACCTCAAGGATTCATTAACAATTATTCCACGAGCGCGCGTTGGATATGAGATGATAGATGGCTATAATCATCTCATATCCAACAGGCGCGAGTGGAATAATTGTTTTATTAAAAATGCCCCTTCAATATAGAAAACTAAAGTAAAATGAAAATAAGAAGACTAAAAAAAACTCCCGCTTACGCTCACCATATTTGTAGAGCATGGTGTAATGGCTCATAAACCATGATGGCTAAACCAATGATCCAGTTATCAGTTTTTAAGGGAAAGAAGCGCGAACAGACAAAAGTGAGAGAATCATTCAGAACTTGACAGGCTGAGTCTGTATACATTAAGTATGCTGTAACGTGGCGACCGTATATTAAGTAATGAGTTAACTTATGCAAGTTATGAGAACACTTCAGAGCTACTGTTTTGTTGTGTCCCCAATTAGTTGTGAAACCTAAATACATTGACACATTAATAAAGCTTTTACTTACTTACTTACTTACTTACTTACTTACTTACTTACTTAGTTACTTATTGATCGATTGTAGTTCAGTATTTTTAAGGGCCATGATGTTGATCATTCAAATAAAATGGTTTGTGAGCTCTGTTTCATTTTTGTTTACAGACAAAGATGAATGCACTTCAAACAACGGTGGCTGTGAACATATTTGTGCAAACAGCTATTTAAGCTATGGTTGTCATTGTCGTGGAGGATACACCACTGCAGTCGACAACAAGAACTGTAACGGTAGCGATACACAACAAACTTTAATGACTTTAACATGATTGGACGAGGTCACCTCATTCTTAGAAGTGTGCAACGTGTGGCCGGTTCCTTTTCTTAGTATGCCCTTCTTACTTTCGTTTAAAAATGAATTGCTCAACAATCTGTATATTCTAAACTTTTGAGATTAAAGTGAAATTTCTGGATAGAAGACTGGATAAATTTCAAGTGGGAATCAAATAACCTAAATATTTGTTTATGAATCATTTTTTCATGGAATTTCATCTTGCCTTGTAGAAAAACTATGTCCGTCCATTACTGCTCCGGCCAATGGCGCTGTATCTATAGCTGGTGACCCAATTCTAGGAAATATCGCCACTTTCAAGTGTAATGCGGGTTATCAATTAAAGGGATCTCAAAAACGAATCTGTTCAGCAAATGGGCAATGGTCTGGTGTTCAGCCGACATGTAACGGTAAGAACTACACATTTTCCGCACCATATCAGTCGCATGAAACAAACACCTCCATAATTGGCCGGTTGGCCGGTTGGGTCCTTTCGACACGTTTTCCAGAGGATTTCCGATTACAGTTCAAACCCTATTAAACGGCCACTCTCGGGGAAATGGATAGTGGTCGCTTAAAGGGTGGCTGGCCGCTTAATAGAGGTAAAAACAATAGAAAAACTCTCATCGGGACTTTGATTACTGGCCGCCTATAGGGGTGGCCGTTTAATAGGTGGCCGCTTAATAGGAGTTCGACTGTAGTAGCAGCTTTTAAGCCAGACCACAATTACAAAATGGAAAGTCTGTTTGCCTCATAATGAACTGTTCGTTATCTGAACGTCATTCTGCAAAACATGAATCAGAGCCGGGAAAATCAAAGAGCTGCTAACTTGATGTCTGTTCACAGCCGGGCGGTGCATCGACGTGGGAACAGTCAAATATGGTACTCGTCAGGGGAGTGGCACTAGTTATGGAAGCAGTGTTAGTTTCTCGTGTAATAGCGGATATGGTCTGGTAGGCTCCGCCCAGCGTCTCTGCGAACAAAATGGAATCTGGAGCGGACAACAGCCTAGATGTGTTCGTGAGTACCGGTTGTCATGTTTGTGATTTCCTACAAACAAATTATTGTATTACATTTGACAATTGCCGCTAGCAAGCAATGACTGAATACAAAGAGAGCAGATGCATTTGTGACCAACAAGGACTGAGCATGTGAGCTACAGCATTGCCTATATTTTTTTTTTCTTTGCATTAATGATAATTACCTTTGGTTGTCAGGTGCTGACTGTCCACAATTATCCGCTCCAGCGGATGGTTCGGTTGAAGGATACCGTCGAGAAACAGGCAGCACTGTCCGTGTGTCGTGTGACAAAGGATACAAAGTCCATCCAGACAGTTCATCGTTTAGGAGCTGCCAAGCGGACAAGCAGTGGTCTGGGGCTGATCCAATGTGTCAACGTGAGAGCTATCATATTTTTCTCTCTTTCAGTCTACACAAATTATTCGAGAAACGACAGGTTGTTCTTGCAGCGGCCCAGATTTCCTCTGTTATTTATACTTTATTGCAGTGGAACGGTCATTTCAAATTAAAAAATAAATTCTGTGCCGAGAACGTATTAACACGAATCCAGAACCTTCGACGTCTGCAGCGTAGTATTACAGTGAAGCCGGCGCAGAGCTCTAAAATGTAAGTGGCAGTGACTGGCGGAGAACATTAAGTTGTAAAAGTTCTCATAACCGTTTTGAGGAGCGTTGATAAACATTTTAAAAACATGCATTTTATGAACTTAACGTTCATGTTTTTAAAATGTTTATCACCGCTGTTTGTTTTATATTTTTAATCAAGCTACGATGGTCGAATTCCAAGAGTTTATATGATACCGTTTTGAGGAGTGTTTTGATAGCATTCCAATCCTCTCTTCACCCCAAATTTAAATCAGCTGGTTCACGAACGCTGAGGAATTATAGGTAGGTAAGACCGCTAGGTAGAATGGAAACTTGGTTTGATTAAACGAATGTACTCGTTTCTTTCTTAGAAACACGAAAAGATTACCTTTTTGTTTTCAATGCGTACACTTAGTTATAGACTGCGGTGATCCAGGCACTCCATGGCATGGCTACCTACACGGAGCTGATTTCCACTATGGCAGCACGGTAACGTTTTCTTGCCGCCCCCAGCATCACCTAGAAGGAGACACTCAACGAGTATGTCAGGGAGATGGCCAGTGGAGTGGACAGCAGCCCAAGTGTTTGGGTATGATGTGGAAACTAACTGAAGTCTGTAAAGTACAAAAGAATTTTAAGTTCTTCACTTGCTTGTATTCCTTCGGTCGGTCGCAAACGGTTCCCATACGAGGAAAGATCAGGAAAAGCTAGATCAGGCCGAGGTGTTCAGGAAGTAGTCTCTCTGTTTTCTTTCAGTCATGGAGTGGGATAAGATAAGTAGACGGTTCGAATAGCAAGTCCCCTGTGAATGAAACACCTTTCATGATTCGACGGTTGAACCTGGAAACCGTGCTGATTTTATGCCGGATGTACTATTGGACCCGCATAAGTGAAGTCATGTGGGAGATGATGAGGCCCACTTAGTTCCTTTTTTTGTATTTTAGAAAGGTCATGTGGAAATCCTGGTTCGCCAGCGAATGGGATAAAGATTGGAACTAACCATACATACGGCGCATCCATCCAGTTCACATGTAATCAGGGATACACATTGCAAGGCCCACAACAACGAACCTGTCTGACCACAGGCCAGTGGTCAGGCTCACAGCCAACATGTCAGAGTAAGTCTTACATTTCTTAAGCAAGTCTAGAATTTCTCCTTTGGACGATTTAGCTTAGTTTAGTCTGTCGTACTCTCAAATACTCATGGGAAGTGGAGGGCGTCCAATTGCTTCGTTGGGGCTTTAATTTTCCTATTTGCATTGTAATAAAATTAATTCAATCGCAGTCAGAAACTACAAAATTGCCCAATATTGCTAGACATTCAATTTGAAACACAATAAAAAGATTACGATGAAATTCGTATAACAATGCATAGCTTTTATAACAATCACCGACCTACCAGTGATTTCACAGTCTGTTCATCCATACTGTTAATTACTTCTCTTGCGGACGAACATACTTTAAATAAGGGACAAATTTCATTGTAATAGGCAACGTTTCTCGTATTCCCTTATTTGTGATTTCCGTAGTTCGACAGAAGGGATGTTAATTTTGCTCTAGGACAGTCACACTGTTCTGTACGTAAAGGCTTTTTTTGGATCCCTTGGCTATAAAACACGGCTAGAATTTTCCTACAACTTTTTTGGTACAACTGAACTGAATGTCAGAAGTTCTTTTGCTTGCGATTTTTCCTAATGATATTGCATATTTGTTTTCACATATAGTCGTGAGTTGCGGTGATCCGGGGTCCTTGGCAAACGGTTTTAGAATCGGTGACAAGTTTACTTATGAGGAACGAGTAATCTACGACTGTAATGCTGGCTACAAACTTCAAGGATCTATCATCAGAAAGTGTGAAGCCAATGGTCAGTGGTCAGGTTCAACTGCTAGTTGTGTTGGTGAGGAATTATAAATTATCTCTACAATTTGTACACGATTATGCTAGATTTATTATCTATGTCACCTTTTTGAAAAATATGTATCGCTGAAGTAAGCACCGGTTTTTTAACTTTTTTTTTTCCCGAGTCCTACTTTTTGTGGCGTTATTTCGAATATTACCTTCAATTTCCTACTCTTAAAAAAAACTCCTTCAAATGTTTTCACATTGATTGTTGTTATTGATATATAGCTGCACTTCTGCGATAACTTGTTTGTTTCATTCGTTTGTTTTGTAGCGTCAAACTGTGGGAACGTTCTTCACGGCCCCTCAGGTTCTTTCCAATCCTCCAACTTTCCAAATAACTATCCGAACAACGAGTACTGTACTTGGGAGATTCAAGTACCTCAAGGAAAGAAGGTTCGTCTTGAGTTCGAGGAGCTAAGGACTGAAGAGAACAAAGACTTCGTGTTCGTTTATGATACAGGCAAAACCGATCCGGTCGTAGCTTTCAGCGGTGTCAAAGACAAACCACGGGTAATAACTTCCTCCGGAAACAGCTTAAGGGTCAGATTCATCGCAAACGGTGACAACTCTAACAATGGATTTAAAGTTTCTTATAGACAGACAGGTTAGTCTCAAATATTTGTAAGACTGGGGCGAGGCTATTGTGGTGTGTGTATCTACTGCATTACCAATGTTAACCATTAACAATTATTCTTTGAAATCGAGGTGAATGTTACTTGTTACCTGTCCACTTCGTGCAATGTCAATCTCAATTCATGCGTGAAAACGTGTAAGCGGTGCAAAGCATACGCGAAACCATTTAGAAAATCTTCAAACATGGCAAATCTGGTTAATAGCAGATTTGCACGTTGTCGTCATTTGACTACAACTACCAGAATTCCTTTCGTCTTTTCTTTGTTATTTAAATTTTGAATTCCCAGTGGGGTTTAAATAACAATTTCCCTAATTAGCATAAGAAACATAAACGTGAAGGATTCTGGTAGTTGTAATCAAACGACGCTATCATGCAAATCGCCTATTTCGATAAAATCCTCGTCACAATCTAGAAACAATGCTCTTTAATACTGTTTAAATCAGTGATCTAAATCTGAAGTCTACTTCGAAACATTTTCAATGTTCAATGAAAGTTTTGAAGTTCACTTGAAATTCATTCGGCGAAGGATCCGCCCTTTGCGCAGGACCGTGGATTTTTTTTTTTTTTGCACAAAGATGCACGTTCTCTTGAATATTTTTGGGAGTGCTTGGCACTTGACACTGCTGCCGATGACCTCGCAAGATTCATTTCTGCCAATGCAGGCTAATAGCGCTCGTTTCGTTTATTTTATCCTCAGACTGTGGAGGAATACTGATTAGCGAAACAGGAGAAATACGCTCTCCTGGTTTCCCAAATGGTTACCCTCCAAACCTGAGCTGTACATGGCTTATCTTCATCCCCAACAAACAAATCGGTCTGACACTGGACGAATTTAAGACAGAAAATGCTTATGACCGTCTGGAGGTCGCTCATGGACCCTGGGTAACCGCGCCTCTCGAGATAGCCTGGAGCGGTCCCAGTCCACTATCAGGCCAAGTGGTCACAACTCAGTACATGTGGGTCCATTTCATAACCAGTGCGCAAGACAATGGAGTGTACAAGGGATTTCGTGCCACATACAAACCATACGTCCCCTACTCAAAGAAGAAATGAACGAGAATTAATAAATCAGGAACGTCAAAATGTACTGTAGCTTGTAGAGTTATCAATTGAAACAATGTATGATGAGCTGTGAATAAATAGACATGACATATAGTTTGACTGCGGTTTTTATTTCGGTATTTATTATATCCCATTCTTCACTGAACATGAGCCGGAAATACACCACCAAATCGCCAGTCATATATTCCAGTTCCAGTCCCTGAATGGTGCTTAGAAGGTGCTAACAAGTAGCCGCCCTCACACCTTGTAGTAGCCTTGCTTTGTACTGTAGTACAATTGGCAAGGAATTCCTGTAAAATCTCCCCAGCATGCAGCTGCTGCCTCGAAGTGTGCCCCATGGGGGTACCGCGGGCTAAACTCAAGCTCCCAGCCCAAATCCATGTCTGGATTTATGAAAACCGTGCCAATTTCAACACAATGAAAGAAAATTCAGAGGCAGCCTGTCACTACACAGCCTACTCACCCACCTTGCCTGTGTGTGGCTGGCTGACTGAGCCTGCGCAGTACGGTCGGCCAATTGTGTCCTGCAAAGAAAATGACCATTTTTACTGTGAGCCTCACCCCCACCCCACCCCCCCCCCCCCACCCCCCACTTCCTTGGGGTTTAGGTTCTTGGGGCCCGACTTGGTATCAGCTGGTAGCCAGAGACCTGGGTTGTCTGCCCCAACCCTCTTTGACGGAGGCCCCCCTGAGTTTCCAAGCCTCGCCGGCAGTCGGGCGAAAACGTTTTGCCCCAATTTTGGCACGGTTTACCTAAATCCACACATGTATACATACCATGCCATACAAAATACAGCGAATCAGAATACAGGGAAGCCGTTGTATCTTCAATGTCTGTGGCCTTGATTGTGTTGGACAACGTATTTTCTATGGTATGGTATAAAACAGGTATGTTTTCGTGGCATACCATAGACCACTTGTCAATTGTCTTTTCTTAGCATACACACTAGCACAAAGGCTCACCGTGTATATAAGGAAAAAATACAAGTGACTCGAGGGATATTTCATGGTATACCACTCGAAAGGGTTGCATAACTAATATATATGTAATTGAGACATAACTATAGCAACTCGACATATTAATAACACTTTTCAAACTTTCGATCCCATTTGACAAGCCTTATAGTCTAGGGGCCCGTCTAACGCTCTGAGTCAGCAAATTCTTTCTAAGAAGGTCATGTGTTGTGATTGGCTCCACATTTTTTGTAATGTAATCTTTTATTGTTTTTAATTAAAAATTCAGCAAAGGCAAGTAAAAAATTAAGCATTATTTAAAATAGGCCTTATCGCGGTTTTCGACGCCATCTGGATGGGTAGGCAAAGCGGTCAGAAATTATAGTGTTTGTATGGGAATCTCATGGCAAATAACTTTTTCCAAACTTGAATTTTACACATTTGGTAATCGCAACGTTAAAATACTAGGTAGAAGATTGTATTTACCAAGTTTGCAGGATGTAGCTTGGCTAGAAGACGCTCAGTTAATTTTCTAATTTTCCATACATTTGTCTGTAAATTTGGCTGGGTAGACGCGGTTCGCGAGAAAAAAAAATTACAGACAAATGTATGGAAAATTAGAAAACTTAACCGGCTGCGGCCCCATGCCCCACCGGGGGCAATAAGGATTGATGATGATTCAGACATTGAGTAAAATGTTTATCCACACAAACAACAACAGCCACTTGATGTTGATTATGTCCCAGGTGGGTTTGGAAGGAGGGGGGTGACGGTGGAATGCTTAGGCGCGACGGCAGGGGTCAGTACGGAAAAAGTTTACAGGCATGAAGTACTTTACAAGCAAATCACAACTGGACGGGAAGAAAATCCTGATACAAAATATAAACGAAAAACCCAAACCCTTTCAGTTTTAAAAACATGATGTTCCCAACATGTTAACGTTTTCGGTCGCTAAAAATTGTAGGTGAATGTACCAGTTGCCATCTATATTTCTGCATTCTTTATTTCAGCCTTGACTTACTGTTGCTTCTTCTTTCAAATCGTGGTAAGAAAGAAATCTCATTACCAATAAAACGAATAAATTACTCTAAAGGATATGTTTTGCATGATTTTATTTACTTAATGAGGTCTGTTAGAAAACTCTGCTCATTTGTTGTGCTCCTGGCTCAATTTCCGATACAGTGTAGGACTCGACTTATGCTTCTCAAACTCATTAATAATTCATCAAGTTTACACAAGGGAAATCATGACCGTGACAGTGTTTGGATATCTGATCTTAATAAGCATAGATTTTTGCAATTTTATTTCTCCGTTTTCTCCTTAGTTTGGTTTCGATTGAGAAGACATATCAAACACTCAAGACAATGTTTGACCACATTTCCAAACACCTCGAAGTTCGTCAAAAATACTCCACTGCGCGTCGTATTTTCAACTATCTTCTCGATGTTTGGAAATGTGGTCAAACACGGTCTTTTGTGAACATTACCGTGCAGTAATCTCTATTTATTTTCAGAAACAGTGAGAGTAGTGTTAAACCCAAATAATAGTATACAGCCTAAATCTGTAATACCAAGCCTCCTGTTGTAATATGGTCACCACCACCTCCTGTCTGCAACACTTGAGTACAAACTAACACTGGAGCAACACAAATTTTGTAATCTTCCTCATTCCAGCAAGACACAGGTGAATTGGAATCGAATTGAACTCTAGGGCTACCTGGAGCTATACTCTTGGAAAATGAATCATCCATAAATAACTTAGATTTCTTGGGATCAATTTCCTTTGAGCCACAGACATGCCTCGTTGCCGTCAGAGAAGCTTTTGCAGCAGCTGCCTTAGTATTTTTCCAGTGTGATCCTTCGGTGGTTAGAATCACTTGAAAAGCAAGAGTATGGACATGCAATCGAGTCAGCTGCCTCTTTCTTCCTTTCCCATAATTCCCTCTTGAAATCTTATAAACATCCCTCATGAGATCCAGCACTTTTGCTACCCTTGGTTTCTGACTGGAAACAACTGTAATGTTTCCATAAAGGAGTTTACTCCATAAGTTAGGAAGCTCCTGTTCATTCATGCCAATAGAACTTGAATAAGGTATTACGTACTGTAAAAGTTCATCAAAGAACGTTTCTTGGTGGAACGATGCCATTTCAAAATGGATTGGAACATCCACAGTCTCAAGGAAAGATGACAGCTTTTCTAAAAGTTTACCACTGTCACCAGGACTAAAGACTGGAAAGTTTTCCAGCCTTTGGAGACCAGCAACCACCAATATTGATGGCGAAAAGTATTTTAATTTCTCCTGAAATTTTTCCATTGATTTCAAGTAAGGATTGTGTTCATCACTATGTAGCACCAACCTGTTAGCTCTTTGTGACATATAATTTCCCCAGGGAAAGTGCGCAGGATATTCCAGCAGCAAATGGACATCATCAACATCCACAGTGTTTCCCGTTGTAGTCAAATTCTCAGGTAGCATCTCCAGTAACTCTGCAGAGGAATCAGCAGCAGCAAGAACATTACACCCATCCAATGCAAATCGCTTGCCAATTTGTAATCCGCTGCCCCCAATAAGTTTTCGAGTTCCTTCAATTTCCTGGGCTTTGATAATCATCTTACGAAAAAGCTCCTTGTCTGACAAGTATCGCCTGAGGAAAATATACAAAGGAGATATCCATAAGCAATTCGCTTTTCTCTCGCCTTAGGTGAGGAAAAAACAAACAAAGTAAAGAAAAGAACGCCTAGCCGTATTTTGCAACTTCCTACTGAATAAATTAATCATTATGCCACATTCTTCTTTCCAGAATTCTGGACTTCTCGGGCCCGGGCTAAACTATTACAACTTCGCCAACGTGCAACTGTTGAATTATTGATGAGAACTCGCAGAAAACCACTGATCGACTGACCACTGCCATAGGCTCAAATGATTTGTACAGCGAACTACGAATTCAAAGAGGCCCTTTGCACGATCCGGTCACATGGTACAAAATCACGCATGCTGGGACGCAAGTTGCACAGTGGGACTTCCAAAAAGAGACAGGTCAAGGTGGACTGGTACGAGTTGCTTTGTTTTGGAAGTCCCACGGTGCACCTTACGTCCCAGCATGTGTGATTTTGTACCATGTGACCAGATCGTGTAAAGGGCCTATTGCAGTTGTTTTCTGCTGGAAATCACTCACTAAATGACTTGTTTTACTGGCCATTTTAGATGCTGGACGGTTTTTTCTTTCTGACTCTCCACTGAGGTCAGGAGATCGCTTGGCGCGTACTCGCGAACATTTTGGTCAGTTTGGGGCCTGCTCTCGTGTAAGCAATTTCTATTCTCTGATTCAAGAATGTTTTTTCAGTACAATGAAGGAATGAAGATGTTTGTAATAACTCAAATCCTAATACCCTGCGAGCGGAAACGCCTAGACCTAGATAAGTCGCGAGAGGTCTTCCTCCTTCCCGACTTAACTAGGCAAGGTCGGTGCGGAGCTAAATCGTTGCACGTGTCGAGTTGGAGCCCATGTCAACCTCACCAAATTCGAATCACGAGCCATTTTTTTTTAATCTCACTTTTCGTTCTTTATGATATCGTTTGACTGTATCGTTTGACTGTGTCTTTGTAAAAAAGCGTCAGTTTGGTTTGACACGAAACTGTTTTCCACTGCTGACGAGATCGCAAAGCGGAGATTTCATTTTGCATTTTGAAACAGTATATGTTAAAGCTACCGGTATTCCTCGCTGAGCCTCGCCATCTATTAATTTTGCCGAGAATTGTTTTTCCGAAAAAACCGCACACAAGGGAATAATACGTTGGATATGATTATTTTAATGAAGCAAATACGTGTTTTACAGAAAAAAAAACAAAAACAAAAACAAAAAGACAAAAAACAAAATCCTCCTGCAATTTTCCGCCGGGGGTACGGATGTGAATGCAATAAGATGGTGCACAAGGGCCGAGAAATGCTAACATTTTCATTCTTCACCTCATTTTCACGGTGTTTCGTTGAAATGGAACTTCTGTCTTAGTTGTGTCTTATTAATAGAGGTCGGAATCCGTACGGAAAACGCCCGAGGAATGTTTACTTCTTTGAAAAGCAGTTGCGAATCAAGGCAGGAATTATTAACTCTCACAATCGGCAGTGATAAAAAGCTAAAAGACAGTCTGTTCGTGAACCTCTCGTGCACCACTTTTACACACAGCAATTATTATTATTATTAAGGCCAAAAGACTAAACAAAATCTAAAAAAAAGAGAAGTTTAACTTGACTCGTACTTGACTCGGGCTACGACACAACTCCATCGATATCAGAATAGCCCTCGACTTCTAAAGGCGAAGAGACGTAAAAGAATATGTGGAGTTGGATTCAATTGATAGAAATTAAAGGAGAACGGAAGGTGAAAAACCAAGTTATCGTTGCATATTTGCAACAGAGCAAATTATTTGCTTTGAGTAAAAATTGCAGTATTTGTCCGTATTTGTCCTTTCTTAACGCGTTTTGACTGTAAAATAGCTCATGACATTCACACGATGTAGGTCCGCCATTTTGACCGCCATGTTGGAGGCTGGGCTGCATGGCAGGACGTCATTGCGCTCACTTGCGTTCGCGCCAAATTTAATTGTCTTGTTCGGATGGAAAATGATTCACTGCATTGCCGTAGGCTGTTCCAATAGATCACCTAGAGATTCTAAAGGAGGAATAAGCTTTCATCGCCTTCCTTTAAAAGATAAAGGCCTTTTAAGCAAATGGTTTGCTCAGATAAAGAGGGAAAATTTGCCCCAAATGAAGCACTGCCACGTCTGTTCCGAACACTTTGAGCCCGCGTGTTTTGAAAGTGAGTACCGACTAGATATTTTGCCAGACAATTTAAGCAGACGTCGCTTAAAAGAGGATGCCGTTCCAACTGTGTTTCAACACATGGAAAAGTTAAGCCTAAGGCCGTCCAGCGAGCGCCGAAGAAAAAGAGCTCTACACGAAGAGGTAAGTCATGTATTCGCGGAATAAAACTGACTCTACTGATATGACCTGATATGACCTTTTGGCCGCCGTGTTACTTTTCTGGTAAGCAAGCTTTAAACAAATTATCTTTCGTTCACAAATTTGTGTTCGCTATTTTAGGCCCTCAATTAAATACTGGATGCTTGTGATAGTAATTCGCAAGAGTCGAGCCAATCCAGAGCGAAAGTCGGGCAGCCTTTTCAAGATACAAATGTCATGACTTCTGCGGTTCCTGATTACAATGTCAGTCAGACTTTCGGTGACAAAGAAAAACCACAAAGGAAGAGGAGAAACTACCTATTTCGGAGATACTTTTGGTGGATGCCTCTACTGACACTGAAATAACAATGGTCGACCGAGCTTGTCAAACAGATTTACCTTTTGTTGTGCATTCACCTCATAAATTTATTTCCATTCCCTTAGCAGACGTTCGTCACGCTGTAGCGAATGACCACAGTTATGCCGCTCTCTTAAGTGATTCCCCTGTTGTGCCCGCTGAGCAAGTCCCTAGGGTTTCTGGAAAAGATTTTCCAAAATGCAAGAGGACGTAGGATTTCTCCGAAATTGACACATCGGATTTTCCTCAAATTGACTGCCAAGAAGAGGAAGTTGACGATGAGTGGATTCCATCCGATGTGTCAGATCATGAAGAATCGAACATATCGGACCTAAGTGATTACGAAGTTAACGAATTTAGTGAAAGTTTCGACTCCGAAAGCCAAGGATTTCGACACAAAAACTGAAATTCCTGACGATGACGAGGAAAAGGAGTCCACGAACTGTTTTAATGAAGATTGCGGTGATCTTCACCAAGAGCGAAAGTTCTTGGTATTTGAAAGCAAACTAAAAGAGCTTTTTTCTCGTGACGTGCACTGTCCAAACTGTGGAAAGAACTTGGAAAAAGCATCATTAAAAACCAAGGGATCTCTTGCGACTATTGAATGCCTTGGTTGCTATGATCAACCATTACGATGGCAAACACAGCCGTTTGTAAGTTCAGTGGCCGCTGGAAATTTGCTGTTCAGCGCTGGAATTCTATTTACCGGCAACGATTACAGCAATATTGCTAATTTTACAAAGGCAACTAACGTCCAATTTTTTAGCCAGAGAAATTTTAGCTCTACTCAGAAAAAGTACCTCTTCCCCATTGTTAACAAAACATTTGCTGAGCATCAAGTGGATATTTTTAACGAAGTGAGAAACACCGAGGTGGTAGCAGGAGGTGATGGTCG
>NC_138150.1:11911655-11926655 GCF_964199315.1 Orbicella franksi
TTGCATTCTTCTAATGCTTGATCTGCACTGCTGGGTAGGTCTTGATTCGCATTTAGCCACTTGCGCCGCCAACGGAAAAGTTCCACATTGCAGGCTCCTATATACAGGAAGCTCGTATGATCCGTCCAACTTACGCACCCTTATAATATTGTAACTTGCGATATAGCATGTGATGCCTTTTTAAATTGATTTTCTTTTGTTCTTCTTCCAAAAACGAAAATCTCGTCTCGCAGTATTTCGAAAGGGGGGTTCCGATACGTTTTTCCTCTTGAAATAAAATCCATTTTCATAACCCAAAAGGGGGGTTCCAGAACCCCTGGAACCCTCCCCTGGCTACGCCCCTGCATTTCTTTGCCGTCCTCTGCAAAACAAGAACGTAAAATGACCAAGTTCTGCGTAGTCTGAGTAACACGAACGTCTAAGGCTGATTTTTCGCATTTCCATTTGGTATTGAACGCTGTCATTGCATATTTAATCTCGGCACGTTTTTAGAGCCATTGGCTCACAGAACAGATCTAGACAATTGCGAATTTCGCTGGTAAAATATAAATTCATTTTTGACTAGGCGTCGTCGTCGTTGTTTAAGCTCCCGAATATTATTACGACCGAATTCGAAGAAACAATCGTTAAACAACTTCTTGATCGGGGAGTAATAACCTATTATTGCAGATACGTTGACGACACATTACTCTTAATGGTCCTTAATCAAACCCGACACAATCAACCCTATTCAAGATCACTTCCCCAAGTTTGACAAAAACCTACAAGTACGTTTTACTGATGCTCCTTATGATTTATTTGAAAACAGAACTCCACATTTTCTGGATATCAACATCTCTACCAACGACATCGGAATCTACCGTAAAGACACCAATATACCAACTTTGACAGTTTTGTCCCATGGCGTCAGAACACTGGTCGACCGTATCCAATGAATCTGCTCTCCTAATATACTCAAATTTGAACTTTAAAAGCAAACCAAAAAGATCATATCCTGGAAGAGCTTCCCTTCACATATTGCCAATATGCTTATTCGTCGGTGTTCTATTAACACTCTTGATAGGACTTGCACAGGAGACAACTACACCAAAGACAAGAAAGACTCTACCATCATCTGGCTTTCTATCCCTTACATTGGCGACAAAACCTCACAACTGTTAAAATCATTCAAACGAAAGCTCCTAGATGTCTCACAAACTCTAACATCGAAAAGCACGCGAGAAAACAACTAATCGAAACTAAGCTGTGTTTGTGCGCCAACAACAAGGATAAAGCACCACCATTGAGTAAATCGCATGTTGTGTACAAATTCAGCTGCCCTGTCGGTTGTCAATCCACGTATACTGGCAAAACAGATCGAACTCTTTCTCTGACAAAGAGAGTGCAATATACAAACATTTGCACACTTGTGAGCAATTAATTTTCATAGGAAATTTGTATAATCTACCGGACACCTTAAATTCTGACAATCTTCCACCTAATTCTTGTAACAAAGAATACTTAACACAATTAGTCAGAAACACTGAACACCAAAGTATTCAGACTGCGACAGCAATTGGAATCTTCTCCCATACAAAGAGGCATATTAAAGTAAACGCCTGACACCTTCCCTAAACAAACAGGACTCAAATCCAGCAGAGCACTTTGCCTTTTCTCGTGAGTATCACCTTTTGTTTCGTCTCTTCACTGTTATAAACTCGGCATTTAAGAGCTACCCTGTATGCATATACTAGTCTGATGATGGTACTGCCTAAGCAATATTTCATTTTATTGTTGGCTGATGCGTCTTTCTCTCTAAATATTATAATTTATTTTATTTATTGTAATTTAGATGTCATTTACATTCTTTCTAGTTTTTTTTCACACTTTTATTGTATTTTAGTTTTAAATCGTTTTCACACCCTGTTTGTGTATATTTCCATTCGCGCACCAACATTTTGGCCGAAAGCTCTTATTTTTTAATTCTTTTAACCAGAGAACGTTTTTACTTCTTTTGAATTATGTTTTATCTAAGCTACAGCTATATTTGAAAATCCCGATAAGTTAAGCTTACATATGATACTTACGATGAAGCTGCGCTGTGATTGAAAAAGAAAGCAAATGTTTCCAGAAGTTCCTTTTCGGTTTTCACAACGTCATGAGGTATTGCTTCCCGGGGAGGTTCAAGTTTCAGTGCTTCTAACAACCCCACAGAGTCAACGAAATAATCCATAGTTGCTTCAAAACAGGTAGCCACTTTAGGTGAGCCAACAACTGAATTTTCCTGTTCCAAAGATTTCAGTCCGTCCAAAACTGCTTGAATACGTTGATCTTGACTTGCCATGTTCCGGTAGTAAAAACATCCTGCCACAACAACTGCAATGGCGACTACAGTAGCCACAGTATTAACCATTTGCTCCCTTCTTGACAACATTTCAAAAAGAAACGGAGAGAAACAACGACATAAAGATAGCACTTGGAGTCGTAACGGAATCCGTTTAGAATAAATTCTATTCAGTCTCGAGTTCGTCGAGACCGCAAACAAAAGTGTTAACCGCAGGGGATTTGAAAAAGCGCAAACGCAATGGGTGCTCTTAGGGAAAGACAAAAATAGAGGGTCTGTGGACTTCAGTTTCTTCACCCTGCGTGCTCTGCTTGCAGGATGCCGTTTCTCCAGAAACGGAAAATTTTCATTGGCTTAAAGGCGATCAAACATGTCATTACCATGTCAAGATCCATCACGCGCGCGGCATGGGATTTGAAGTGGTTGTAGTCACTTCGTACAGAGTCGGTTGCCGCCAAATTTGCATAATATGAGCATATGTTACGCCGTCGATACTTACACGAAATCGATATGAAAACAAGCCTGCTTCTTAGGTGGAATCTTTGGATTTCGAGCACTAATACCCGTAGTCATGTTATTTAATCGTGAAACGCCCTGAAACGTGTCCAATTAACAAATGGACGTCAGCTTTTTATGCGTCTGTCCTCTTATTGATGAGAAATTGCTTCATAACATTGTCAACGTGGCTGTGGAACCACGAGCCGTAGGCGAGTAGTTCCGCAGTAAACTTTGACAATGTTATGACGAAATTTATCATCAAAAAGAGGACAGACGCATAAAAAACTGACGTCAATTTGTTTTTTACAATAACAAGACCCCAAAATGGTCAAATGCCGGGAATAAATGAGGGGAAAAGAAGCCGTAAACTTGCCGTAAACAAAGATAAGTGAATTTTATTCAAAATGACGCGAACATTGTCAATAGCTTTTCTCAGTTTTTCATTAGCTACTTAAAAAAGTCCATAAAATCTCATTGGTTAAAAAGTTGACAGTTTGACAGCTGAAAGTTGAACTTGAAAGCTTCATAAATTTACATTTTATTCGTCTGTACTCTTGTTGATGATAAAAATGAGCCAATCAGCGCGCAAAAATAAGACAGTAGGGAGTTTACGAAACCACGACGGCAACGGCAACGTCACTGGACAAAAGAATTAATGAGCAGTACAATGGCTGTGCACGTGCGTTATAATTCTTAGTACATTTCTTTGCCGTCCTCTGCAAAACAACAACGTGAAATATGTAATTTGTGATAATCGGTGTTGACATAAATTAATATTTTGCCGACACGGAATGGAGAACTGGGTGGGAGGGTAGTACGCGAAGGCTCATGGGTAGTACGTTTGTAAAAGAGACGGTTGAGAAACTTGTGACATTCTACGGTCAGCCTTGCCACTAGCACTTTCCCATAAGGTTTATTTCTTCTCTTCATCACTTTTCCTTGGCTAGATAAGGATGAAGCAGGCGTCAGAAAAGTCATCGCTGAAAACAACAAAGATCTTATCGTTCAGATCAAAGATCTCGTAAATACTTTGATTTCTGACCTCAAACGATCTAACGAGTCTATCGCTTCCCAACAGATGTCAGAGATTAAGAGGCTGAAGCGAGATTCCGTTCCTCACTTCAACAAAAAGAGCAATGAGGAGCAGTACAAAGCGAACAAAGCTATAAAAGGTGCCGTTGAAGACGCCCAGATTGCCCTCGAAAGGAACGACGTCGAGAAGACCAAACAAGCCTTAGATAAAGATATGGACCTGCTTCAAGAGCGTCAAAAATTGATCCTACTAGCTGATAAATCACAGTACGGGTGGAAGACGGTCCTCGAATATAAACACCATGATCTCGCAGACGACGAAGAAGATGAGAAAAAGATGAGAAAAAGATATACAGGGCCGAATCCAGAACAGCTAGGTCCACGAAGCGTTTCACATCTCGCTCGATCCGGCAAAGAAATAATGTCACATCGACTTCAACAACTGCGCAGCTTTCCGCCTCACTGCTACCCAATTTGTTTTCGCCTGTAAACCTACAGCTTTCGTCTCAGAGATCAGCACCCGGTTTGTGCTTTGCTTGTGGCAAACCCGGTCATTGGAGGGCTTTCTGTCCTAATTTGCGGTTTAATGTTCCTTCTAATACATGTCAGAATCCCAAATGACCTACTTCGGACGTCGATTTGGAACTAGACCTTGTTCATGAGGATAGCGGCGAATTAGTTTTTCTTCGTGTCAATGGAAATTCTTTCGAGGTTAAATCCTGCGAGGACTATTTGTCCGTTAAAGGACGGCTACGCGGGGCCCTCGCATTCTGGAACGACATTCACGCGCCTAAATTTATTCTGGATGTTATTTAATATGGCTATAAATTACCGCTTCTTCAAATTCCTCCGCCCTTCACAGCTAAAAATAATAGTTCGGCTTTGGAGCAGCCAGCTTTCGTCCAAAGTGCTATCAACGATCTCTTTGTCAACGGTGGCGTCACTGAAGTGTTTGAGGCTCCTGTTATCATCAATCCTTTGTCCGTATCTATTCAAAAATCAGGCAAAAAGCGTCTAATTTTAGACCTTCACCACGTTAATCAGTTCCTTTATAAATGCCGATTCAGGTGTGAGGATTTGTCTATTGCGAAAGAGATTTTGAATGCCAGAGATTTTATGTTTACTTTTGACTTAAAGTCTGGTTACCTTCACATGGAAATATTCCCGGAGCACATGAAGTATCTATCATTTGCGTGGACATTTTCCTCTGGACGCACCAGATTTTTCCAGTTTTCTGTTCTTCCGTTTGGCCTCAGCTCCGCGCCTTATCTATTTACTAAATTACTCAAGCCTTTAGTCAAGAAATGGAGATCTGAAGCAAAGTCGATCGTGGTTTATTTGGACGATGGTCTCGGAGCCGCTGCGGACAAGAATAAGGCAAAAATCGCTAGTTTGCAAGTACACGCAGATCTTCTTAAATCTGGCTTTCTTCCCAACGAAGCCAAATGCGTTTGTGAGCCCACTCAGGTTATTACTCGGCTTGGAACCGTTCTCAACACCTCCACTTCTGAAATTTCTGCCAATGTCAAACGGATTACCAGTTTACAAGAAGACTTAGCGACTCTTTTGGCCATTTCCTCGTCTTGTCATCCAATTCGTAAGCTTGCCTCTGTTTGCGGAAAAATCATATTTCTTGGCTCCTGCGTTGCTTATGTCTCTAGGCTTATGTCTAGAAATTTATTCGCAGTCATCAATACCGCGCCAACCTGGAAATCTTACGTTCGTCTTTCGTCTGAAGCTCTGGCTGAGCTGAATTTCTGGAAATCTAATGTGGCAAGTCTTAACAGCATTCCTATTTGGCCTGTAAGGCACAAACCTTCGAAGATCGTCTATTCCGATGCTTCTGGCTCAGCTTGCGGCAGTTTCATCGAGTTCGAGGGGAGGATGTTCCATCAAAACTGGTCAGATTTTGAGAGAGCTCAAAGTTCTAAATTCAGAGAGCTGTTAGCCGTTTCTTTATCAGTGAAAGCTTTCGTGGAGTTTTTTTGAAAGCCCAGACAGTCACGTGTTTTACGGATAATCAGAACGTTGTCCGGATTCTTAGTTCCGGGTCTAAGACTCCAGCATCACAGGAGCTTGCAATGGATATCCATCGAAGTTGTTTACTTAATGCTATTAATATCGATATGCAATGGATCCCAAGAGACCTAAACAGTGCGGCGGATGATATAAGCAAATTCATTGATAAGGACGACTACATGATCAACGATACAGTCTTCAATGCTCTTGACGACTTATGGGGTCCACATACCTGCGATAGGTTCGCTTGTTCCTACAATGCCAAAATCCAGTGCTTTAATTCAAGGTTTTACCAGCCTGGTTCGAGTGGAGTTGATGTATTTTCTCAGGATTGGTCTCATCATAATAACTGGCTGTGCCCCCCTGTGTATTTAACGTGTAAAGTTATTAAGCAGACGGAGCTTTGCAGTGCTCAAGGAACTCTGATCGTTCCCCTTTGGAAGTCAGCCCACTTTTGGCCCATCCTGTGTTCGGATGGTTTCCATTGGAGTACATTTATCCATGACTGGGTTATACTGCCTAACTTTCCTAATTTATTCATTAGAGGAAAAGCTAAGAACTCTATTTTTGGTAGCAAGCCACTGGCATTCGTTTCGTTGGCTCTACGTCTTGACTTCAGTATCATTCCCAGATTAGATTCCGAGTTATCTCGTAAAAGCCTTCTAGTTTCTTGTGTTTGATTCCATTCGGGCTAGAGATTGCAGCTGTTTTACTGTGTGTCGATAAGGCGTATTTGCGTGAAGTACTTATTATTTGTTAGTTATTGCTAGTTAAACGTGTTATGCCTTAGAGAGGCATCCAGGAGAGGCCCTAGAGGGGCGATTTATCATATGTATTTTCTTTTTTGTACCCTAGAGGGGTATATTATGTTGACTATGTGCAAACGCCCTAGACGGGTACGTCCACTAGAATAGCATGGTTTTTATTTTTGTATTGTGATACGCGAGAAGTGTATTGCCTGGAGGGCAAAGGTTTTCGTTACTGAAAACAGTGAGTTAAATGGAAATTCAGCATTGTGTGCATTGCTGCCTGTGGCATTGATATGGTTTAGATTTTCTTGATATGTCTCCTTTTTCTTATCCTCAGATATCTTCACTTCCGTTTTCTGGTCTTCAGAGGCCCAAAGTTCCGCGAGTGGTTCAGCTAATGGAGAATCTCAAATCTACCTTGCTTGCTTCCAAAGCGTCCCGGACATCCGAAAATTACTTGAGAGCTTTTAACAAGTGGAGAGCCTTAACTAGTGATGTCTTGGGTACCTCGGAGTTTCCAGTCAGACCCATCGATTGTGCCCTCTACTTGCAACACCTCCTGGAGTCGTCCAAGTCCGTCGCTACCATCAACTGCGCCTTCTACGCGTTCAAGTGGATACATTTTCTTGCAGGCGTCGACTCACCAACATTACACCCTACTGTTATGGCCGTAAAAGAAGGAGCTGTTCGCCTTGCCAGTCAGCCAATACTCAATAGGAAGGAGGCCCTGGACCCTCACCACCTCAAGCTTCTTGCTGCAGAGACTAATCTAGAAGACCTTCTACAATTAAGAAATTTAGTTATGTTCATTCTCGCATTTTCCGGTTTTCTTAGAAGTTCCGAGTTATGGGTTATTCGTAGCAGAGATGTTCAGTTTAACGAGGGTTACCTCACAATCAGCATAGAGAAAAGCAAGACGGACCAACTGAGGGAGGGTAGATCGGTCGTTATCGCAGAATCCTCGTCTACCACGTGTCGGTGTTCTTTACTTAAGCTGTATATGCACAAGGCCCAGATTCCGAAAAATTCAGACGAGTATCTTTTTAGGGCCATTTCAGCTTCAGGCAATTATAAGCGCCTTATCTCTATAAACAAGCCGATTAGTTACTCTACCTATAGGCAGTCTTTAAAAAAGTCTTTCCGGCGCGAATATTGTACCAGATATCTCTAAGTTTAGCACTCATTCAGCTAGATCAGGTGGAGCTACTTTAGCTGCCAGCTCTGGTGTTTCAGAAAGGAATCTTCAGCGCCATGGTCGCTGGGCTTCAGTCACAGCGAAGAACATTTATGTTAAGGATTCTCTTGTCAGTAGGCTAGAAGTTTTCTAAGGCTCTGTCTCTGTGAGCTCAAGCCCTACCTTTAACTTTCTATCTTGGGCCTGGCTGACCAACGCGTCCATGCCTCAACCTTTGAGCGTGTTCGGTTGTGTAGTGAGGGCAAAATATGTAATTTGTGATAATCGGTATTGACATAAATTAATATTTTGCCGACACGGAACGGAGAACTGGGTGGGAGAGTAGTGCGCGAAGGCTCATGGGTAATACGTTTGTAAAAGAGACGGTTGAGAAACTTGTGACATTCTACGGTCAGCCTTGCCACTAGCACTTTCCCATAAGGTTCGTTTTTATCGTGTAATTAGCGTCATATGATTTGTTTTTTTCATTCTGTTGTTTATATGTCAACCTTAAAACCCCAAAGGTGGCGCCACTGCCTTTGGTCGGGGGTACACGGTCCCTATTTTTCCTAGCAAGAGGTTTTTGGGGTTTACGTGTCCGGCTTTGGCGCATGTAGGACGTTACTTGATGTATCTCTTATCCACGTTGTTGTAAGCTTACTGTCGCAAATAAAACATATCTTGGGCCTGGCTGACCAACGCGCCCATGCCTCAACCTTTGACTGTGTTCGGTTGTGTAGTGAAGGCAAAATGACCAAATTTTGCGTTGTCTGGAGAACGTGAACTACGACGGCTAATTTTTTGAATTTTTATTTCAAATTTATCGCTGTGTTCCGGATTTAGTTTTGCGATAGTTTTGACAGTGATAAACAAAGTAAATGACTTAAGAGTATCGCGAGATTCGTAGGTAAGATATAAAATCATTTTTTAATCGACGTTGTCCTCGGCGTCGGCGTCGTGGCTTCGTAAACTCCCTAATTATTGTAAAAACTCTACTTGATTATTTCGTGCTCTGTTCCGCAAGACATTGAGTAAACGGAAGATCGCACGAATGATCTGTTATATTTCGTGACAAGTTCTGAAGACAAATAATGCGTCAAAATACAAAGACCCTTCCTAAACTGATAGAGAATAACAGCTTCATAGCCTACAAAAAACAGATGGTTCCGATTTTCCCACTGGTTTGCGGAAAAACTCTTGCTCTCACTGCTTTCCTTCAGCATGGCTGCGTTAGAGCGAGGTGACTGAAAGGGTCACTTTGTCTTTCTATTTATTGTATTATTGTAATGCTAGCTCGGCAGGTTTCCGGAGAATCACGCGTTTTATAAACAGATATGAATATTTTAGCATGGTGATTCGAGACAAACGAAAATTACAATAAAGACAACAAACAACACTAGTGAAAATCAGCGCAACATTTTCCCGAGTTGAGGCTAAAAATTATCGGCCTTAAACTGTCGTATTTCCAAAATTATCCCTTGATGATGTAATATATCAAACGCGAAAGACCGTGTTTGACCACATTTCGAAACACCGAGAAGATAGTTGGAAATACGACGCGCAGTGGAGTATTTTTGACGAAATTTCGAAGTGTTTGGAAATGTGGTCAAACATTGTCTTGAGTGTTTGATATATCTTCTCAATCGAAACCAAACTAAGGAGAAAACGGAGAAATAAAATTGTAAAAATCTATGCTTATTAAGATCAGATATCCAAACACTGTCACAGTCATGATTTCCCTCGTTTAAACTTGATGAATTATTAATGAGTTTGAGAAGCATAAGTCGAGTCGTACACTGTATCGGAAATTGAGCCAGGAGCACAACAAATGAGCAGAGTTATCAGACCTGCAGACCTCATTAAGTAAATAAAATCATGCAAAACATATCCTTTAGTGTGATTTGTTTGTTTTACTGGTGCTGAGATTTCTTTCTTACCACGATTTGAAAGAAGCCACAGTAAGTCAAGGCTGAAATAAAGCCAAAAATATAGATGGCAACTGGTACATTTACCTACAATTTTTAGCGACCGAAAACGTTAACATGTTGGCAACATCATGTTTTTAAAACTGAAAGGGTTTGGGTTTTTCGTTTATATTTTGTATCAGGATTTTCTTCCCGTCCAGTTGTGATTTGCTTGTAAAGTACTTCATGCCTGTAAACTTTTTCCGTACTGACCCCTGCCGTCGCGCCTAAGCATTCCACCGTCACCCCCCTCCTTCCAAACCCACCTGGGACATAATCAACATCAAGTGGCTGTTGTTGTTTGTGTGGATAAACATTTTACTCAATGTCTGAATCATCATCAATCCTTATTGCCCCCGGTGGGGCATGGGGCCGCAGCCGGTTAAGTTTTCTAATTTTCCATACATTTGTCTGTAATTTTTTTTCTCGCGAACCGCGTCTACCCAGCCAAATCTACAGACAAATGTATGGAAAATTAGAAAAATAAACTGAGCGTCTTCTAGCCAAGCTACATCCTGCAAACTTGGTAAATACAATCTTCTACCTAGTATTTTAACGTTGCGATTAACAAATTGTGTAAAATTCAAGTTTGGAAAAAGTTATTTGCCATGGGATTCCCATGGGAAAAGTTATTCTCAAAGTCATTAATAATTCATCAAGTTTAAACAAAGGAAATCATGACCGTGACGGTGTTTGGATATCTAATCTTAATTAGCATAGATTCTTACGATTTTAATTCTCCGTTTTTCTCCGTAGTTTTAGTTTCCATTGAGACGGTATATCAAACACTCAAGACAATGTTTGACCACATGTCCAAACACCTCGAAGTTCGTCAAAAATACTCCGCTGCGCGTCGTATTTTCAACTCTCTTCTCGGTGTTTGGAAATGTAGTCAAACACGGTTTTTCGTGTTTGATATATTACTTGGGCGTCATGTAAAATGGAGATCAACAGATCAATATAACTTGAACTTCGCTACTACTGCGAAAGCCTTTTAGGTTGGTCAACGGATTCACAAAAAGTCTTGCGGGAAGCGAAGAAGCGCGGGAGTGAGCGAAGGAAGGATCGAATGAATCTCCCATCCATACCTACGACTTGGATTTTCCAAGTTTATGAGGTAAATTTACATTTGAATACACGAACAAAAAATGACGTGTCACATTTTCAAGATGGGTTATTCTGACCCCACTAACAAGAGACATTCATTGTGAATAGTTTATTTAGGATGCGTCAGTCAGTCATGTGATGCAGATGTATTCCGCCTTACAAGATAATTTGCATGCTTGCAAATTACAACTATAAACCATTTTCACGTGACGTCATCACTTTCTAAAATTCAAAACTAGAGCCACCAAAGTTTTTACCCTCGTCAGGCATAAGAGGTGTTATATTTATATCTGTTTACAATTTTACAGCACAACAGCGTGCTTCGTTTGGAAAGCAGAGCATTTTGAATTTCAGGATTATGAAGGTGCGACGATAATATATACTTATCTCATAATTTTCAGCTTTTTTAGAAGTTAGAGCACTAGGAAAAGTGCTTATGTAAATGCTTGTTTGTTCAGAACTGATAATCAGTTGCCTAGATAGCCAAAGTAAGTTCCAGATGGTTACACTATTCTCCGGCCGCCATATTGGTGTACCACGAAGGTACACCAACATTGCGTTTTCATACTGGGCTCTGTAAATTTCTGCAAGACATTTCGACGAATATCTGAAGTTTGGGGAAACACACAGGCCTAAAATTTGGAGAAGTGTCTTATTTAATTATCTTCTATGGCATCACAAGTTCTTAGCTGTGCAACATGCGTCCCAGCATGACTGGTTTTGTACCATGTGACGGGGCCGTGCAAAGGGCGCATTTATCTTTCATAAGAGTTTTCAATTAAGGAGTGACAACGATGATAACGCCTGTAGCTGAAGCCCTGACACAGAAGCGTCAGTTTCAGACCGGTAAAGGTAATCGCACAAATTCGGAATTCGGGAATTGTAGTATAACAGTCATTTCCCAAATCCACTCGCTGCATACACAAATACGTCTTGCAAGCCACGACAACGTAATTAGCTTCGAGCCGTTCAGTTTTTGGGGAAAGGCGAGAACACACTGTTTTTAACTCCAACTCCACTTCTTTCAAAATAATTTTTATCGCAATATTATGTGCACTTTTCCGAAAGGCACGCCATTATTAAGAAAATCGCGTCCAAATATGGGTCTTTCCATGAGGTTTTTTTTTTTTTTTTTGGGGGGGGGGGGGAGGGGAGGGGATAGCAGTGTTCTGAATATGCGAATTCTAGTTATCCTGGGCTTTCCGTTTTCCCACCTGGATTTAATTCAATACAGCGCGGGAAAGGTAGAGTTCAGGGACTGGACTACAAGTTGTATTGATTGGTGGTAAGAATCTCAGGAAGAAACCTGGCGTAAATGCGTTTTTCAATTTAATAGTCCCAAGAGGTAAACACAATGTGTGATGCGCTTGTTTACTTAAACAAACGTTTTAGATTTAAGGTCACAAAGAAACAGAATCTTTTTTGATTAATCAAAATTTCCCATACACTGGGATTATATTATGATTAGTTGTTAACAATGTAAACTTCTACCATAAAATGGTATGCGTAACTATAACTCAGAGATCTCAAATTTATTCATATTCCCTTGAGCTCAGTTCAGTTCAATACTACACTGTCCGCCTCACATCCATGGTTCCCAGCCTTGATAGGTTCGCCCAAGAACATTAGGATCCATGGCATGATCCATTAAACAGGCCACTTCAGACTCCACTGACAAACCACTTTCAGGTTCACGGGCTCGCACGTTAACAGTTTCATCTCCAAGACATACAGACTCCATTTGCTTATACCAAGGGTGGTTCTTGTGACCCAATTGCAGATCGTCTCTAAAATTATTAAAAGCAAATTTTGTCCCCTGCTCATGTAATGACAGCATTTTCTTCAAGGATCGTTTTAAAAATTTTCAGTGTAAGTTAAATTTAATTGAAAGCAGTTTTAACGTGTTAACTCAACCCTCCCCAGCCCCCTCCGAGTACAGAAATCCGACTTTTCAGATAACTCGTCAGAAGTTAAAAGAGAAGAGAGTTGAAAGACGTAGCAGGCACCATAAAGACTAAAACGTCTGGTAACACTTCAATATCTCCGAGAAGATGTCTGGCTCAGTTATATTATTTATCCTTATATGGTGAGCCGATACAGCGCGCAATGAAATTTTGTCTAATTGATCAAATTCAGAAATGAAAGAAGTACGGCTATAATTTGAACTAACCTCATAACATACGCCGGGTTAAATCCCTCCAGTTTCTTTCTAGCACTTTGT
Source organism: Orbicella franksi (assembly GCF_964199315.1). NCBI lineage: Eukaryota > Metazoa > Cnidaria > Anthozoa > Scleractinia > Merulinidae > Orbicella > Orbicella franksi. The sequence continues at coordinate 11,924,743 of NC_138150.1, forward strand.
ACTTTCTGCTTGGGATACCACGCTGCGTCGGCTTCGCCTAAAAACATATCATAAAACAAGATATTTGTTTATTTTTCTTTAGATTCGCACCAGAGGGTAGAGAACAGCCGTACGCTGTTGGTTTTGACAACAAAATGTAAGTCAAAATGACTGAAACACGAACCTGTGCTAATTCCTTGAGCCTTGGCTTGTTTACGAGCAAACACCTAAAACAGAGCAAGAACACATCGAGTCAGGTGATCAAAATTTCCAGGCTTATTCCGTACAACTATATCCTTGGGAGAAATTTGAAGAACATTTGTAAATGCCACCTTTCTTCGATTCCAAACATTTTGAATAACACGATGAAAATTGTGTGAATAGCAGCTGCACTTCTACTGATCACAAACTGTCCATCAGTAAAGACAATAGTCCAATTAATTCCCACAAATGCACGACATCTCCTTAGAAAAGACAAGGACTATGTTTTAAACAAGCTACATAACAAACTTTATAAGAAATTTAAAGGCATTGCTTCACTGTTTGCATTCAGTTAGAAGTTGAAGACTACAAATCTTTTACGCTTCTTACAGGGAAGTGGTAGACTAAAATAACTAGGAGTTTATCGATAGAGACCTGCCAATCCAGAGAAGGCTCTTTAATGAACACGTCCATTGTGTTAAGGAGCAATTCGTGGTTATTTCTGAGAGCCCTCAGTGTATGTACCATGACGTTCTTTAGAGTACCACTCTCTTTCAGTGGCAACATAAGATTCAAAAACTGTCGAGTCAATCTGAAAGGCATGAGTTCTGGCACGGGAAGGAACTGCAAATAAATGTATAATAATCAGGCAGTGAACCAACAAATCATCTTTCAACTGAGCAGACAGAGAAAATAACAAGCAATCTTCGTCGAATAGCCTTTGAACACTAAAAGTAATAATAACAGCACCCAAGTTAAAAACCAAACATTTTAACAGAACGGTGAACGACCGACTGAACAAACAAATAACTAGCATGGTTACTCGTGATCTTCAACTCCCTGGTTCTTAAATGAATACTTCAGTAATGCTTTTAAAAACAACAGCAACAGGCAACAAATCCATGGTCATACCTGCGTAGCAGATCCAAAGGCGTGGCCAAAGTCAATGCCAATCATTCCTCCAGTTTCCATGTCAACCATGAAGTTTGACAAATGGCGATCCCCAATACCCAAAATGTACTGACATATGCACAAACACGCATGACTGCTCGCAAAATGCGACCTGAGAGTAAGGAACGCTTCAGGAGAGACGGAGAGCTGCGTGAAAGCACGTCTGTAAATGAAACACTCAGTAGATTAAAATGATCAACACATACACAAAAACAAACTGAATACACAAATAGAGCCTTTACTATCTCTTAAATAAATTAAGAATTTCGAAAAGTAAGCTTATTTGCCATTGACCTTGATCGTTCTTGAACTTCCGGATGTGTTCCAGACACTGAAAGTTGTAGAACCCTCAGTAAAATAATAAACGTTCTGCAGTCTCAACTCGACCTATGTATATAATGTGCTCTCATTGGAGATCACCGCACTTCAAGATTTTGGTCGATATAATCAAAGCTAATTTGTTTAGAGTCGCTTCCCAGTTTAATCGTAGCACGAGTCAAGTTCGAGTCACAAGATAAATTTTTCTTGACCCGTGATCGAACTTGACTTGGTTTCCAATTTGATCTGTGCTACGATTAAACTCTTCCCATTCTCTTGAAAGAAATTTTTCTTTGACGCCCTCAACGGGAATAGGCGGGGTCTGGTCTGTTTCCCAAGGCGTTCCAATTGCCTCACCATCAAGTTATGGTCACTGAACTGAGTGACCACCCGGTCTAAACAACTTTTCCTGTTGTTATTGAATTATGCTGTTCCTGATACGTTGAAAGCAGCAGTGCCGCGAC